>NC_142739.1:15705000-15752500 GCF_051943395.1 Hippocampus bargibanti | reverse complement strand
CCCAACATCCATGTTACTGCGGAGCATGTCAAATAAATCAAACTGCCTTCATGATTTTGTTTTCATAGCAAAGATAAACGAGAACAAGAGCAACAACAGAGCAAGCAACATAGCATCTTTAAGGTAACGGGGCAAACAATGTTCTGCACTTCAGTACATTAGAGGCGCCCCATGTTTCAATCGCCCTAAAGTTCCCGTTTACAAAGTGATACAGCTTAAGGTTTTTTAACTCGGGGCAAGGGGCTGATTTGAAACCCCTTCCGCTGCCAAGCGCATGGACGGCTGCTGATTAGAAAGATGGTTGGCAGCAGTGGGCCGATGCCAGGCGGCAAGAGGAATAACGGTCGGTCCTCAGTCTCCCTACCTTATTGGCCCATCCCCCACAAAACCTAAAAAATGGGGGTGAGGATCAATTGAAAGAGTTATCACAATGCATCAGATGGGAATTTTATGAAAGTTATCTTTTGCAAGTTTTTACAATGTATTTTCTATGGATCACAACAACTTTCTGAGGCGTGTTGATCAAACAAAAAAAATGTTCCACAATGTTGTTATCACAATGGAGTTGTGCTCCTTTCATCGGCATATTCACACATTCACATCAGCACAAAACCGATATGCAGTGTATTGTCTGCAGCTTTAGTGTACTGAACACAAATAAAGTGACATAGGACCCATTTATGTTTTAGTGTTCAGAATTTCTGAAAATTAATCAGAGTAAATTTCACAAGACTCAAACAATTTTTATCCTGACATTTTGCTGGAATTGGGATGACAAAAGGGACAGCACAGACAAACTGGGTGGACTTAATTGGTATGACAAAAAGGATAGCACAGACAAACTGGGTGGACTTTACTGTTTCAGTCAGTGTCAATGGCATGCAGGGAATCATTCATGAAAGCAAAATGACATGATCCGACGTTAATCATGTTGCTGTATTATAGTATTGATTTGAAAGCTGCTCAATAAAATTTCATGTCGACACTAGTGTCTTGCCCAACTGTACTACATTTCCAAACTACAGTAAAGTCTCGTTATATCGATATTCAAGGGAGTCCGAAAAAATATCGATATAACCGGGACTATCGATATATCCGACCCTGTTTGCATGTAATTTTCTCCGTGCGTGCATAGAAATAGTATCGATATAACCGGGACTATCGATATATCCGATATCGATATAACGAGACTTTACTGTATATCATCACTTCATCCCTAAATTGTCAATAAATGCATCAGACAAATCTTTATGATTATCCATATAATTATCTACATAATTTGAGGTTATCAAATTAACCTGAAGTTTATAAAATGGAAAGAGACACAAAACTTCTGTGTAACCTCTCAGTCGTACAGGAGTGGTCCATCGATGAAAAGGTTTCTTCAGCCGTCATCTGTACTTTTTTGAAGGTGTCGGACGTTTCACTTCTTATCCAAGAAACTGGTTCAGAAAACTCAGTCAGCAAAACTCAAGTTTCTTGGATAAGAAGCGAAAACGTCCGACACCTTCAAAGAAGTACAGATAACGGCTGAAGAAACCTTTTCATCGAAAGAGACACAAAGAAAACAATGCATTAGCATAGATAGTGTTTATTTCATAATCAACTCCAGGAAATGTGTTTCTAATGCATTTGATCAGACATTTAATTCATGGTATTAATGGGGGCTAAAACAAAATCAATCTGGACTTCTTATTTATGATGTATATTTTTTTGGGTGACAGTCACAGCTGGGCAAATACAAGGGCATAGAAAATTTAAAAATTAAGCTTGAATTAATTTTAAAAGGGAATTGTGATATTGCTACTCATTTGTATTCCATTGAGACCATTGTGTGATGGGCCTTGGAATTCTGCAAACGTCTTCTTTTCAGAATCATGTCAGTGCCAATTACATGAATACAGGTCAAATACAAAATAGTAATACTGTAATTATTTTACTTGCGTCAATACTACAGCACAGTAAATGTCATTTTGCAAGTTGCTATCAACTACAAGGTCACACATGCATGGAGTACTTTATTTTGCATCCTCATGCTTCTGTCTCATTGTCTAAGGTGATTTTCTTGTGCCTTCCTCCCTTCCTGCGCTTACTCTCTTGAAATTATTCAATGTCTTTGTTGATCTGTCTGTCTCCCTGTCCGTCTGTCTATCAGTCCAGCTCTCATCTCTCCTCTCCCATCTCATATATCTCCATCAGGCCCGGGACGAAAATATCTTAAGAGCTGCAATCGGACTGAAACTGAGACCTGGAATGTACTCGTCCACTGTTTTACACACACACGCACACACACACACACACACACACACACACACACACACACACACACACACACACACACACACACACACACACGCGCGCGCACGTACACACGCACGCACACACACGCGCGCGCATACGTACACGCGCAAACGCACGCACGCACATACACACACACAACACACATACACACGTACACACGCAAACACACGCACGCACTCACGCACACACGCACGCACACACACACATACATGCACACACACACCCAAGGAGGATACACTCATGTCCATGTATTCACGTACATACTCGTGTCCACTATGAGACGAAGTTCAGTTTGTGGTCTATGAATATAGGAGACAGTGCCCCCTGGTGCGGACAGAAGAGTACTTCTTGACCTCCCTATTTTATCCCGATTTCTCCGCATTCGGAATTCAATCAATCTCATTATAAATATATTTAAAAACACGATATCTATTTGGATTTTATTTTTATCCTAATGTGTCACTCTACCTTAATTCTCAAATGCCCCCATTGTGGGACATTTGAGTTGGACATTATTAAGGCGCACGTTATTATTCTCCTCTCGATATAGCAGTAAATATAGAAAGTACAACAACCTGATCTTTAAACAAATGTCATGTTATTATATAAGCTGCACGTTATTGTTTTTCTGCCTAAAATTATATGTTTGGCTTTTTACCAGATGCTTTGTCAGACGTTTCTTTCCTCGTTTGGCCGTATCTTCAAAATGCGATCTATCCAAAACGTATAGGACTACAACTGATATGAAGTTGCTATTCAACATTTTTTCCTCTAATATAGTTTTGCAAAAATCGTCATCATCCTCATCGGCGTAGGTGTCACATTCAGGGTACAATGGGTTGTTTGTGGTCTGGGAGCCCTATATGTGCATTTTGGTTCGATTGAATATTTTTATTATTATTTAAAATATGTTGTATTTAAATTTTATTTGAGTTTGAGCAGCACTGACTATAGTCAATAGTGCCTTGATGTAGACAGAAATCACTTCCGTTTATAATGTACCCTTATTTTTATTTGTGCAAAATATGATTAAACAAAATATTTTGATGTAAATACTGGCTATTTAATGTTTTTACAGCAAGTAAACAAGTAAACAAGTAACATTTGTGTTTGAGAGTTTCTTGTCATTGTTGCCAGCAGGCAAATTGTACTGCATATATTTAAATAGCGGCTGTTTGCTGTTTACACGTCTGCTGGACCACAATGCACTCGGGGAACAAGCACCCGATAGATGAATACTGATGAGGAGGACTGCTTGGCCACTCTCTTCATTAGTTTGTTGCCACCTTGACTGCTGTCAGAGGCGTGGGTTTAAAGGAATGCCATTGCCTCCCACAGAGGTGATGCCTTTAATCACAATCATAAAGGGTGAGCAAATGTCTGTTTTGCGTGTAGACAGTTCATAGCACACGTACAAAAAATGCGAGCGAGAACACACTTGTTTGCATGCGCGTGCGTACGTGCACAAAAGTGCACCCATCTGCAGATTGCACAAAAAAAACATTGCGACTTTTTGAACATGCGTTTGGACGATGAAAGAAACATATTAAACATCTTAAAATAACATTTAAGCAAATGATGCATCCTCGTTAATGAAATAAAACGTCGGAAGGACATTACACTGAAAGAAAATATGGAACAAATCGCGGAGTCACGCGATGACGCCTCCCGCAGGCCGCATTTCACACTACGCGCGCACTGTTAGTGTCTACTCTGACCAGCAAGTTTTCATTCTATCGCTTCGTCTCCCTGACACCCGCCTCATTTCTCGATGTAGTCCTCAGTGTTGATTAAAATGAACGTGGAATAGCTTGAGTCCCACAGACAAGAATCGATGCTGTCGAACTGCATAAATGATAGAACCTGACAATTTGAGTTAAAACAACTTGAATATAGGCGTGATCCGTATAGGCCTGGTGGTGACAACTCCAGTGCCCCGTTTTATTGTCCTCACTGTGAATCGTCTGATTTTAATAACATGACGGTGTATTTGTTTTATCCAACAAATAAGACCAAAAAGTAAATTAATTGGAAGAAAATGGGCCGCATGCTATAGATGAAGCCTAATTCTTGAAATGGGCATTTTTGGTTCCGGGGCTCTTTCTGATGCAAAAAGGGGCGGGATGGATATTTAGATGAGCCGGAGTGACAGCCCCAGTTCCCCCAAACGCTTCGTGCTCTGCACGCGCGCGCTCGCGCTCGCGCTCGCGCGCGTGCGTGTGCGTGTGCGTGTGTGTGTGTGTGTGTGTGTGTGTGTGTGTGTGTGTGTGTGTGTGTGTGTGTGTGTGTGTGTGTGTGTGTGTGTGTCCTACTCCATCGGCTCCGTCCCTCCAACTCCTCACATAGCGGTGCGTTCTAAAAACACCGGACGCTAGGGATCAAGACGCACGCCACCCAGCCACTATTGGGCTCGTTGACAAACCTAACGGTGTTCTGCAACAAAGAGGGCTTTGGAAGGAGGACTTTTTTTCACTCGCCTCGCCGGTTATTGAGTCGATTGTTTTGACCGCTTTTACTCGCCCTGTGCCCCTTCCCCCTTCCCCTTGTGCGCATTTGCCCCCCTTCCTGGTTTGGATCGGCCGTCTACCCCCACGCGCTGCCATGTCCTATTCTCAGGGTTACCTCTACCAGCCCCCGGGCTCTCTGGCTCTATATTCATGTCCGGCTTATGGGGCCTCGGCTCTGGCTGCACCGCGGAATGAAGATCTGGCGAGGTCGTCATCCGGATCAGCATTCAGCCCGTACCCGGGATCGGCTGCTTTTTCCGCCTCGGCCAGCTCGGGCTTCTCCAGTCCACTGTCGTACTCCACAGACCCTGCCACGGGATTCCCATCATACATGGTAAAGTATGGTGATCTTGCAAGATGAATTTCCGAGGGAGTCATGCGGATGCAGACGACCGCAAAGAGCGCATTTGTCTTGCTTAATTCTCTATTCTATAACTATGACGCAATTTATCCGTTCAAGGTTGTTGCCCATGTCCGTGTCTGAAGATCATCTTAATTTTAAATGGGAATTTAAAGCAACATTTGCGAGCTGTAATTACTTAGCATTCAATGCGCAGCTAATTATGTAAAACTGAATACCCAGCGAGGGTATTGATTTAAGCTTTCTTCTCTCAGAAATTACTTTATGGGTCAGGGGAAATTAATACAAAGCACGCAAAGGCACTTTCTTGCTCGGCAGCTGTTAAAGTCGTTAAAATCACATTGGGACGCGAAATGTTGATATATTATACTGGGAAGTGAAAAGCTAATAGGGCAGTCTCCTCGAAGCGTTGTAGAAAGCTGTGAATAGATTTTGTGTTTCTTTTACTGTATTATTTCTGCCATACGTTAGTATTTTATGGGTTGTCGGCAATCAAATATATAGTGATAATAATAAATGTGGAAATTGACTGACTTGGTTGATGAAATTAATTACAATTATTTGACAGCGATTCCTGTTATGTTTGCATAACTAACATGCATGTCATAACATTTCAATGACACACATGTCGTTATGCACTATTTACACATTTTGTAAGAGTGTCATCCGTTATTTATTTATTTTTGTGTTTTTTTTCGAATCGACTAAAGTTGAATGAACAGAGCACATTGATGTTTTATATTTTTTTCCCGACAATGACATGGTAGAATAATGTCATCAGTTTTCATCTTGACATCAGTTTTATCAACAAATTAGGTAATGGTGTCGTTGGAAAACAAGGCTAAAAATGACACTTCGGTTGTAATGAAAGCGTGTTTCCCTTCCAGAGCTCTCCGTATGAGGCACACACGACGGGCATGGCTGGGGCGTTAAGTTATCACCCATACGGGGGCCCGGGGTACCCCTACCAGCTCAACGACCCGGTTTACCGAAAGAACGCCACTCGGGACGCCACAGCCACCCTGAAAGCCTGGTTGCAGGAGCACAAGAAGAACCCTTACCCGACCAAAGGGGAAAAGATCATGTTGGCCATCATTACCAAGATGACCCTGACTCAAGTCTCCACTTGGTTCGCCAACGCCAGAAGGAGACTCAAGAAGGAGAACAAAATGACTTGGGCGCCCAGAAATAAGAGCGATGACGAGGATGAGGAGGATGGCAACGGAGAGAGGAAGGATGTGGAGCGAACCGAAAAGAATTTGGACAACAGCGAAGCTTCGGCCGAGGATGAAGGTGCATGCGCTGGACAAGTCGTGAATGTAATATAGAACGATTTGGGAAACACTGCTGTTTTTCCAACCGCTCACAAAATGACTTCATCATTCATCAATATATTTTCGATAACACAAATCTAACTGACTAGTTATTATTTAATGAGACGTCCTCTTCAGAATAACTTGAATGCGACGGAAATTACGAATTAAATTAAACAAGGTCATCTGATTAAATTATGATAAATATACATTATAATGATGATAATTTGTGACTTTGAGCTTAAATTGAAATGCAAAATGTACACATTGACATGAATTAAAACGAATGGACTGTAAAATAAAAAAACTTAATATCAATAGCTGCGAAAATAAGCAAATGGTTACCATGGTTGTTTATATCATGTAAATAACCTATTCTGAAAAGACTGAAATACATTTGAAATTGCCCACCACCACCCGCACCAACACTAAGCACTATAAAAATTATTAAATATTAATACCCACGCCACATTTATTGATTAAATTGACTATATATATATATATATATATATATATATATATATATATATATATATATATATATAAATGTGTATTCTCATACCCCGACATTGTTGAAAAAAAATAAAGAGCACACACATACATGTGTGTGTGTGCGTGCGTGTGTGTGTGTGTGTGTGTGTGTGTACCATAATCGTTCCATCGTGTTTTAAATGTTTCTGAACATTGTTTCTGCAGGTATTAGTTTGCACGTGGACACTCTGACGGACCACTCGTGTTCTGCCGAGTCAGACGTGGAGAAGGTGGTGTGTCGGGTGGGAGATTTGGGTTCTGATCAAGCCCAGGACAAATGCGAAGATGACGTGGAGGAACAGAACCACGCCTCTCGCTTTCGTCTCTCTCCCAAATCAGTCACAACCTCACCTCTGATGGGAGTCGAAGCGCCCGTTTTCAATCATCAGCACCATCACCTTCATTACCTGCAACATCTTCAACGCGAGGATTTAGTTCGGAGCCTCGGCATGTGCAACACAATTCACGCCAATAAGACCTGCCTTGAAAGCCGACCGGCCATCGGGGCTTCTCAGAACCCCAAACCCAAATTGTGGTCGCTCGCGGAGATTGCTACCTCAGATGCAAAAGAGCAATTGGGGCAACCAAACTGCTCCTCCTCGATATCCACCAGCGGGGGGCTTTTGACTCCCTCGACTCCCTCCGCGAACTCCCCGTCTGCCACTTCACCCTCGCTATACGCGACCCCTTCCCTCGTCGGAAGACCTATTTATTACACGTCGCCCTTTTACAGCAATTACACAAACTATAGCAACTTTAGTCCACTGCAGGGCCAGAGCATTCTGCGCTACTCCAACTCCGGGGTAAGTCTGGCTGCTGCAGCAGCCGCCGCCGCTGCTGCCGCCGCAGCCAACGAAGGTCTCGGCTCGCATCTGGCTCCGGACTCTATCACGCAGCTGAAGCAACTCAGGCCCGACTCCCCCCTGCTTAAAATAAACTTAAATCAAACTACAGGTATTGGTGTGAGCGAGCAGCATCAAAAACATTACAGACTTGCAAATTTGGAGCCAAAAAAAGGCACTTAAAACTGAGATGGGACGCACCTCAAGCATTTTGAGAATGCCATTTCGAAAACGACACCACATACTCAGTGGTTTGAAACAGATTGCTTGTTTCTAAACGAATACCATTTTTTTTTACTCATATTTTCATTCATGAGATCAATGTTATTTTTCGATTAATATATATTTTTCCTTCTGAATTGCACAGCATACGAACGACCATGCGTATTTAATTTAGACATGATTTGAGTATACCGTAAGCAAAAACCTGGCTGTATTTGGTGCATGTCCTGCGGGTTCCCATTTGATGTGCCAGTGTGCATGCACAAGCCAGTGTGAATCAAACCAAGAAGGCAAAGTGAACCACGCCCAAATGTGCTCGTGTGCAACAGGAGAGTGTACTCAAACTTGGGTTTTAATTGCACTTGGGTGCACTTTTACAGTTTGTTTAATTGCTTTCATCAGCTATATACATGCCGATATGTAAATGCATTTACTCTACACCTACGTTATCGGTGAGAATGCACGTTTGAATTTACATGGTTTGGAACATAATCATGGAATTACTATATTTAGTGTCCTGTAGTTTTTTTTTCTTTCTGAAATGCGATTGGCCCGCACGCCGTTTTTATGTTTATTTCCATCTTCTGCAGGTAGGTGTCACAATTGCTTGGAGTTTAAAGGCAGAGTCGGAACCACCTCTTAATGATTTTAACACCTTTTTTTTCTCCCGCTAAAGTTATCCAGTGCCACCATAAAATGGAACTTTTTGTTGCTGATTGCTTTGCCCCACTTGACAGTACACGTTTGAAATAACATTTTTGCCTTTTCTTTGTTACTTTATATGATGCATAACTTCTAATTTGACATATTCTAAGTTTATGTTTTCTCAATACACGTGACCATCGGGTTATATCTCAGGTTCCCCTAGGTTTGCTACTTCACACTGTATTTATGTGTGAAAATATAATTTCGATTTTTTAATAGGGTGGGGGGACGGTTAAGGATAAGCAAGAAGAAAATATGTGAGTACTTCGAAGTGGAATAGACTACATTTGATATTTATTTTTGTAAATGGTGGCGGACTTATGCCTTTAATGTATGCAAGTTGTATTGCAAAAAAAAAAAAAGACAGACCAACAACTGACGTCTGTTTTTCTGTATATATATATATATATATATATATATATATATATATATATATATATATATATATATATATATATATATATATATATATATATATATATATATATATATATACCACAATCTTGTTGAGGATTAGGCCTACACCTGATAATTTATATAATTGTAAATTGAAATAAAAAATGAACACTGGTGAAATATTGTACTGGTTGTATCAGCTATTCAAAGAAACAAATATTAAACTGCTTTCTCAACTTGTACAATTTCAAGCGTATTTATTTTCAAGACTATTTAGATAGATAGATAGATAGATAGATAGATAGATAGATAGATAGATAGATAGATAGATAGATAGAGAGATAGATAGATAGATAGATAGATAGATAGATAGATAGATAGATAGATAGATAGATAGATAGATAGATAGATAGATAGATAGATAGATAGAGAGATAGATAGATAGATAGATAGATAGATAGATAGATAGATAGATAGATAGATAGATAGATAGATAGATAGATAGCAGTGACGTGCAGTCAGTGGAGGCAGGTGAGGCAGTGCCTCACCTGTCATCATGGAAAGCTGTCATGGAAATATCAAATGAAAAAATAAATTAAACAGTTAGATGTATTTAGTGATTTGTACTTTAAAGTTCTTGTCCATTTAACTTCACCGTTTTAGGATTTTTTTCAAAATCTTTGAATTTTCACATTTACCGTTCAAATACGAAGTAGAGACGAGCGGTGACGTCATTGATGACGTCAGTGCCTCACCAGCCATGAACCTCACCGCACGTCACTGATAGATAGATAGATAGATAGATAGATAGATAGATAGATAGATAGATAGATAGATAGATAGATAGATAGATAGATAGATAGATAGATAGATAGATAGATAGATAGATAGATAGATAGATAGATAGATAGATATGTGACAAGTGTCACATGCAGTGACTGTCTTGAGCTCCACATTGCTGCCGTCTTAATAATACCAGATGTGTGTATGTGTCTTTTTATTTCTTTTATTTCTGCAACACAGTATAGCAGAAGGCAGTGGTGGGGCGTCAGAGCAAGCAAGGCCTTCTCTGCTGGCCTAACATAATCAGACATCATTATCATAATTATAATAAAAGTCAATTTCATTAAAAAAAGTATTTTTTCTAAATATATATATATAATTATTCTACATACTGTTTTCTTGATGTTATATTATATCCATTTGGTTATGCTCCTTTCAGTGTTGTAGTTTTAGGTCAGAGCTAGCTTGTGTCGACAGGATGTATGAAATCTGACCGACACCTTCAGAATCAACAGTGAGGGCATCTGTGCGCTGTACATGAACGGGCACATGTAGTTGATATATAGTTGCGATAGCCAATCAGATCATGACTTGGCACAGTAAGGCCACCTAGAGGGCCTCGCGTTGAACATGACATGTACGCGTCCTGTGATTGGATACTCACTTTACCTCAACCCTCAGCGGAGGCAGCGCTATGCAAATCAACCAAGCTACAACAGATCAGACTCGGAAACTTTAGCAGAAAAACCAAGTATATCTACTCGCTTTTTTAACCCACAATGGCTGAAGGAGAGGACAACTCGCTGTCGCATGTAGGCCTATTCTCAAGTACAAATGAAAAAGATTTGTTTACTTTTATTTTCAACAAATAGTTCGTTTTGTGAACGTCTTGTTGTTTTTCTTATATTAAACTGACATTTTGTAATTTAGCATAAAATCTTGTTAAAGATTGCATATTCTTGGTAGACTTAATAAAACTTAGTGGACAAATGATTTTAAATTTCTTTTTATTTTTAAGTGTTTGCAGCATCACGTATAGTGACAAGTTCTAATTGCTGATGCAGATTTATTGATGTGTAATTGCTCCGGAAAATAGCCTGTGTTGTAGACGATTAAGGTGATGCCACGCCCAGTACTGCGTGCGTGTGCTTTTGTAAATGATATCTCCAGCCGTTGTGTCATAAATTATGGTATTACGAGGGATATTTGTTCAAGTCGGACTAAGTAGGACTTCACTGAAGGCCTAGGTTTGAAATGCACGGACCGCCACTGGCAGAAAGGATGGGTGAAGTCGCATGGGTTTCGTCTTGTGATTAACATAAGTCTCGTCCAAGTAGTTCTGAATATGCAAAACTGTTTTTGATACGTTTCAATCGAAGGTGCAAAGTTAATTTATTGAAAAATGGAATCACTTTCAACATTCAAAACATATTATTACACAACAAAATACTCAACCTCAATAATATCTACTTGTGTTAAACTCAGCAAAATCATCGATGGATTGTCCTGACCCTGCACTCTACAAACTCACCCTTTCCTTCACGTGCAAACAGTACACGTGTATCGTTGCCAAGCACACAGTTGAAATGTGCATACTCGGCACGGCAGCCAATCAGAAGCATGCTTTGTGCTTCGGACTTTCCAGAGCGTTATAAGGTCTGCATTTGCATATCATTTTCCAAAGTAGATGCACAGAACCTCAGCCCCAGAAGAAAGATTCAAAAGAAGCTAACAAAATGTATGACGCTACAAAACGTAAATGTACATTTTCCCGTGACTGTAAAGGGGACTTGAGAGTTTTGAAAGGCGTTTAGAAATTAAATGTATTATCAAAAGCATTGTGGAAAGAGGAGTTCACGTGGCTTGTAGCAAACAACACAATGGAGCAAAATCATCAGCAAGGGATATTTACCATAAATTAAGCAAAGGCGCATTTGTGCTAGGTACATCCTTAATTAAAAAAAAAAAAACCTTTGTACTTTGCAACTTTATGGAAGGCAACTTTTCAGAGTTGTCTGCCCTGGTGTTATTTAACTTTTTGTCATGAGTTTCAGACACTGTTTTTACTATAATTTGGACAGGTTCGGCGGGCCAGATTAAAAAGCTTGTGAAGAAGTTTCTGAGGGACACCAAGCAGAAGTGAATTGCAATAGTCAAAGTGTATTGCAATAGTCAATCCGGGAGGTCACAGGACTATGAACAAGGATACCAGTGGTGTGAGGGGTGAGAGACGGGCGAAGACGATTGATATTGCATAGGTGGAAGTACGTGGAAGTAATAAGAGGTGTCAATGACAAGACCCTTTTGTCGTGTGAACCAATGAAGAATTCCGTGATACCATATCAAAGAAATTGTTGCGATTTTGAACTAACCATGAACTTTTGAAGACTGCTAATGGCACCATGGCACAAAGAATGCAATACAGCAACAATGAAGCCCTTTTGTTTTTAGAGTCTGCTGTCTATCTGTATGTCTGTCTGTCTGTCTCTCTGTCTGTTTCTCTGTCCGTCTGTCTGTCTGTCTGTCTGTCTGTCTGTCTGTCTGTCTGTCTGTCTGTCTGTCTGTCTGTCTGTCTCTTTATCTATTCCATCTATCAAGACCAATTTGGGTCAGTAATGTCATTATCATACAAACTAAATGTATTTTATTTGTATTCCCATTTTACATTTATTTTGTCCTAGTGCACATTTATTTGAATGTGTGATCACAGGTACTGTGGGACACGTCAGACATTTTGGGATGGGACTCATCCATAGAGCTTTTTTAGACTGGTTCATGGAGTTTGTATCCACCCTGCCTGCTTCATTATAGCGACATGGCAGTGAGCGATCCATAAAAAGTCTATCTCTGCATCTGCCAGCTCCAATGGGCTGTGTGATGGGTCCTAATAGGACAGGCTTTCCTCTGCTTCTCATCATGGCCACTTAAAATGGCCTGCTCTGGGCCACAGCTAATTAAGCACTTCAGGAAGGTGGGGGGGGGGATACTTGTACTGTAGTGTTTTTTTCTTATCGGTCTGTGTAAAGATCGATTGAAGAATTGAGTGTGAATCAAATCTTTTGTGGTTTTCCTGCCTGCTATTGTCGAAATAATAACAATAAATAATAGGATTTAATACTGGAAAAAAGCTTCCAATATCTGATTTGAATTTAATTTTACATTATTTTATTCCCAAAACAGGGAATGTGATTAATCTTTTTTGTCTTTTTGTTGTTTGTTGTTTTCCTTTGATCGCAAAACATTTATTTAAAAGCCTGTCGCCAGACTCATCTTCAGATCAAATGATTTATATATATATATATATATATATATATATATATATATATATATATATATATATATATATATATATATATATATACAGTAAAGTCTCGTTATATCGATATCGGATATATCGATAGTCCCGGTTATATCGATACTATTTCTATGCACGCACGGGGAAAATTACATGCAAACAGGGTCGGATATATCGATAGTCCCGGTTATATCGATATTTTTTCGGACTCCCTTGAATATCGATATAACGAGACTTTACTGTATATATATATATATATATATATATATATATATATATATATATATATATATATATATATATATATATATATATATATATATATATATATATATATATAGAGACAGATAGATAGATAGATAGATAGATATAGATATATGCAGACAGCTGCAGAGCTTTGATTGAAGAAAATATCTCTGCCTTATTTTTAAAGTCTCTGAACAAGGAGTCAGCTGCTTCAACGAATGCTCCGTCTTGGAAGGACTTATTGTTTTTAACGATGGCGTGACTCACAATGCTTCGGTTGGCGGCTTTCGCTTTTGAAGTATGTTGAGTGAAAAATGACTGCTGTCCGGACAACTGGGATTTTAGTTCGTCCACCGTTCTCTTTCTCAGCTGGCTTTTCGGCGGGCAGTCAATGTCGTATTTTCCATGAACAGTCCGAAAATGCCGCTCCATATTTTCCCATTCCGTCTCATCTCATCTCATCTCATTTTCCGTACCGCTTATTCCTCATTAGGGTCGCGAGGGTTGCTGGAGCCTATCTCAGCTGTCTTCGGGCACGAGGCGGGGGACACCCTGAATTGGTTGCCAGCCAATCGCAGGGCACACAAAGACGTACAACAGTCACTCTCATACCTAGGGACAATTTGGAGTGGTCAATCTGCCTGCCATGCATGTTTTTGGAGTGTGGGAGGAAACCGGATATACGGCTTTACATTATAAACACTGTACTACAGTGTTTATTTTATTTTATTTTTATCAAAACTGTGCATCGGTGAGACACACAGTTCTCCTGCCTCATGACAGGGGGCGCTGGTTATTACAGACATTAGCAATTTAAGTGCAACCATCCAGTCATTTTTTCGTGTTGCTTGGCATTATTTTCAGAATGGAGGATTACATATCTAAATTGAAAGAAATAGAGAGACTTTTAAAACCAAAGAAAGAGAAGGGAGACTTCTACAAAGAAGGTATAGTTGCCTTTCTTCAGAAGGAGCGGCACATGGACTTCATTTATAAGTAAAGGTAACACGATAATAAGTTTTTTTTTATACTTTTTTTCTATGCGACAGTTTATATAAAGAATGCTGACATGACATTTAAAAAAACACGTTATCTGTTGCCAATCAAATGGTGAATAAGCTATTCTGTAGAGTTTATATGTTTGTAAATCTGACTGTGATGATGTCAGTGACTCACCAGCCATGAACCTCACCGCACGTCACTGGCTACCTCCAACTGTCAAAATTTGTTCTCCATAAAGATAGCTATTGTTACTGTCATAAATTAAAAAGTCATGCCACCGGTTACCTTTGAACGCATGAAAAGAGACTCCCATCGTGCCTTTTTGTTTAGTTTGGAGCAGTGGCAGGTGCAAATCTTTTGCACATATCAGAGTTTTACGCAGTAAGGCCTGTTGTGAAATTGTGACAATTAGTCACAATTTCACAGAGGCTCCCGTGTTTAGTTTTTCAAAATATAAATGGCACAATAGATCAGCTTGACCTTCAGGTGGTCAACCGTGATCTCTAAGGCCAAGAAAAAAAAGAGACAATTTAATGTACTGCCAAAGCTACAAAACATAAGAGCCTTCACCTTTGCTTTACAGAAAGGTAGAATTTATCGAAATATTCTTTGAACATGACTGTTGCATATCAAATGTTATAATGCTCTTATATAGCTTACCACAGAGTGTGTTCATCCATATTAAGGACAAGTCGTCATTGAGAGCTAAATCGATGCTATCGAAGGGCTCATGGCTTCACGTGAATTTAGACTGGAGAACAAGTGGAATCAATTCTCTTATCATTGATCAAAAAAGCAGCTCATATATGCAGATACTTTATGACCTCTTTGTATACTTTTATCCTACCATCAACCCTTTCTCCTCTATAATGCTGAAGATATTAATCTCTAATGTTCATCTGTGTACCAACTTGTAGGCAAGCATTATTAGAGCAATGTGATGTTACACTTTATACATTTGATTCCAATTTTCAGTGACTCATTACAGTGACTCAGGCCTGGCTAACTTGAAAATAAAGTGCATTTCAATAACCCAACTAATACGGAACAATGGCATTGATAACTGTTCTTAGTGATGTTTAGGAAAAAGAAAGTGTTAGCTTAGCCGATACCCCAAGTAAAAAAAAAAGTGAATTTAAAAACGGCATAGTTTGCCTGTCCAATTCCAAATTTAAACCCAAGTCCGAGACTGTTGGCTTTGGATAAGATGCCATGGGGCTCCGAGCAACAGGGTAAAGAACAGCAGGGGAATAGAACTGACAAATTGATTATTCAACAACTGTTAAATGTGCAATATTATGTTTCTTGGAGGTCTGACTTCCTTATTGTGTCTCCTTTGCAAACTAAATGAAGCTGTATATTCCAGTTATGCCCCCACCATCCCACCACCACCATCACCCCCACAATCAACACCACCACTACCACTTTCACCACCCACCAGCAAATGTTCCTCCCACCCTTCCGTTTCTCCAACGAAGGCTCTGACTGTACTCTTCCTGCTCTAAATAGGGATACGGAGGAGGGCGGAGGAAAAGAGGTGGACTGCACTTTGAGCAACCACACACTCCTCTCTCGACATCTTCAATCTCTCACTCTCTGAGGACAATCTTTCTTTTGACTCCCAACCCACCACGGAATATTAGTCTTTTTGCATTTAATCTGCCAACACTTGAACCCAAAAGAGTTTCAATTCAGTAAAAGCACTCAGATATTCTGGCCAGCTGCCTCCTAGAGACTGGCTCAAGACAAGGTGGAGACAGACAGGCAGACGTGTGTGTGTGTGTGTGTGTGTGTGTGTGTGTGTGTGTGTGTGTGTGTGTGTGTGTGTGTGCGTGCGTGCGTGTGTGTGTGTGTGTGTGTGTGTGTGTGTGTGTGTGTGTGTGTGTGTGTGTGTGTGTGTGTGTGTGTGTGTGTGTGTGTGTGTGTGTGTGTGTGTGTGTGTGTGTGTGTGTGTGTGTGTGTTATTTATTTTTTTGCTGGCTGATGGAGGAGGTAGACCGTGTGTTACCTCACTTTTTTTTCGTGGCAACAGGGTAACCCAAACCTCAGCTCAGGTGTGATCACTATTCTACTGCAGGGACACCACACTCCTCTCCATGCCTCCTCCTTGGCCGACACCGCTCTCTATCTATATGTATCCGCTCTCTTCAAGACCTTCTGTAACTTTCTGTTCAACACCTGGCTTCCTGATGATTTAACCATTCTCCGCCATCAACGCTCGTGGAATCAATGAATCAGGGACGAACGATCAAAATAAACCCATTAATTATCTCACATGAAATAATATGAAAAAAAAACTGTAAAGACAATCTTTCAAATATACATTGTAATGACAATAAGAAGCTAAGACGTAACGACACAAATGGGAGTGCAGTAGAGGTCTCGAAGGAGCTGTTTTGCCCCCCGTCTCTCCAAACACTCGGAGGCAAAAGAGCATGCCTTACAAGATCTGATTAGGTGTAAATTAAAACTTCATTAACTGTCATTGCAGATTAAGAGAATGGCAAAGGAATGACTTTGTTTAAGTTCATCACATATTGCTGTCTCTTGTTTGATAATGTTTGTCTGCATCATATATAATTGATGTCCCCGTGTGTCTTCAGCATTCAGCATTGATCTTCAACCACCCCCAACAGTATGGTGCTCTTCTCTTTAAATATGTATTACGCAATAACATTAATTGGGTTAAACGGGTCAAAGGTCATAATGAACTAATATTTCCATTGTACATTTGACACAATATTATAAATGTTCAAAACAAAAAAATGTTGATAGGCTGACATCTACTGATAAGTTTCAAATACTAATGAAAACAATGTCAGCCTTCTCGTTGAGAAATTCTTGTTTGGAATCCAGATTAATTCCTTCTATTCTGCTTCTGTTTTTGAGTTTCATTGACATTAAACCACTCAACAGATGAGGACAATAGAGTAAATGGATAAATATACTGTATGCTGAATGACAACCAGTTACTCACTCAGGCTTAAAGAAAGTTTAAGTTCGGTTAAAGCTCATAAATTGTACAGACGGCGCTAGGTTGCTGCTATAACAGAACGAGGTTTTCTGAAGAAGCCATGTGACATTTTCATTTTTCGAGATACCTGGGCCGATGGTAACTTTGCCCTGTACAGTATGTAACCTCCACCTTCTCAAAACCAATAGGTGTAGACAAAAAGACAAAATCACCTCTGGTTTTGGATTGGATTGGACTGGATTGGATTTGCCTTTATTAGTCTCGCAGTGGAGAAATTGTTTCACAATTCAATGTTCAATGTTTTCACAGAGAAAAAGAGGGAAAAAGCCCAAAAAACGTTATTTTCAATCACAAACTGCTTCGTATTGGTTATATCAAAGAGAAAGGTCAAAGAAGTGTGGCCAATGGCTTCATAAGCAAGAGAAAATAGGTCAGTCATCCTTCTGAATTTGTGATAGCCTTACGGTCACATTTTGATGACCCTTTCACCTGAACACGCTTTACAGCGAAGCACTGCCACAAAATATTTGATTGAAAGATCAGTACAGATGGTGGAAATAGATTTTTTTTTGTTTTTATGTTATTTTTTTACACTTCTTTTGTGGGTAGGAAAATGAAAATGAAAGCAGAATATGTCAGCTGGAAGATGTGAGTGAAGCTTTATAAATGCTTTTTAAAATATATATTTTTTCAAATGGCCATTTAGTAAAGTGTCAGATGCCATATGTTGTGTTTCTTTGGTGCCACATATGAATGACTCTGTCTTTGTGTTGTCATATTATTTTTTATTTTAGTTTTTTTCCCAAGATGGTGGCGCGTGAACAATTAGCGGCTCCGCTCTCTCTCCCGGCTGTCACATCGAGGAGTGGCGACAGAACTCGATGGATGAAATAAAAGGAAGGGTTTGTATCCAAAATACACGATGGAGACAGTATAGTTCAATAAAAATTTTATTGAGAGACGCAGGGCAAAAAACAGAAGGCAAGGCAACCGAACAGACGAGCAGGACCAACATGCGTACTGCTGGGTGACAGGGTAACGACAGAGAGAATACAACGGCGAGAACCGAGCGGGAACGGGTAGCTTTTATAGCCGGAAGGCACAATCAAGGTGATGGAATCAGGTGAGTGAGCCCGGAGATCAGGGAGGGGAGGGGCACGCACCTGACGCCAATTAGGATGTGACACCGGCAAATTGGCATTTTCGTGTTTATTATGTTTGTTATTGGATATTGGATTGGATATGCCTTTATTAGTCTCACAGTGGAGAAATTTACATTTCACAGCAGCAAAGTGATGAAAGGAATTATAAAATCATTATAAGTCCTTGCACGCTGCGTCCGAGAGGACAGTAATTTCATCTATGCTGTATGTCATGCATATTAGCATGTTTGATAATATAGCTGACTTTGACTATGACTTTGACATATTGTTCAGTAATTGTGAGTTTGAAACACTTACTTGATTTACAGTGTTTGATGAGCGCTAGGTTACACCTAGGGGTGGGCAAACTTTTTGACTTGCGGGCCGCATTGGGTTCGAAAATTTGACAGAGGGGCCGGGCCAGGAGCATTTGGAGGGAGTGTTTGGGCCGGAAATACTAAACCTAAAGCATTAAAGGACAACTGACGCCTCCGGACAAGTTATGTCCATAATTTATAAAATCACTTCAAATGACTTCGACCGAGCATATTTTACAAAGATTCCACAGCATATAGCTATAGTTTACGTTTTAAGACTTTTAAGACGAGTTGATGACGATCCCCATGTGACGTCACGTTTGGACCGCCCCTGACCGAGAAAGCGACACACAATGCATTTTACGGTACTTTGTTTAGTATGAAAACTTCGTGTTGATCCGTGTTGATAGCGAAATTAGAAGGAAAAGACATAAATAACGCGATGGTGAATCGTGTGTTGCACCATGACAACTATTTGATATTCACTGACACAAATTTCCAGCTGACAAATCAGCCCATTTCCAATGGAGCTTGGGCGCCATCTTCTGCATTTTCTGGGACGCTACATTGCTGTCATTGACGGTTCGAATTGATATGGGAGGACGCTTTTAATCAATTGCAAACATTTATGCTCTCGTCTTCAGAACTATGTGAATCATATTCATAACTGGATGAGTAACAAGAAAGCAGCTTCTCCGAATCTGAAGCCATTGTTTTGATTCTCGAGCAAGGCAAGACATCTTGGCGTGACGTCACGAACAAGGGGGTGGAACCTTCTGAAACTGGCCATTTCCGGATTCATTTTGAAGTCATTTTTATTGGAGTTTTTCATTTGACTAAAAATATCAGCCTGTGTGTTTTGGGTATTTTAGATGCTATACAACGTTTTTCTGATGTCAGTAAGAAACAAAAAAAAAAATGGTGCCGGTTGTCCTTTAAATGTAGTGTGTACAAACCTCCTAGCACAGTAAGAGCACTACAACCCAATTTATCAACTGTCTTTCAAATGTGAAAAATATCCCTGATCAATTCATAAGTTTGTCTCAAGGAATATGCAAGATATGGCATTTACAGTATTTCGCAGATACTGGGAGGAGGAAATGGAAATAGATTCAAATAACATGCACTGTGATTTATCGCGTCTGATTTTATTGCTGATTAGATTGCGTCTGTTTTTAATAAGTTTCAATCGAAGGTGCAAAGTTAAGAAATCAACATTTATTGAAAAATTGAATCACTTTCAACATTCAAAACATATTATTCCAAAACGAAATATTTGCATATCATTTTCCAAAATAGATGCACAGAACCACAGCCCAGAACAAAGATTCAAAAGAAGCTAACAACACATGTGACGCTACAAAACGTAAATTTATATCAAACCGTGACTGTAAAGTGTACGTGAGAGTTATGAAAGGGGCTTAGTGGCTTGTAGTAAGCAATGCAAACATTGCATTGTGCACCATAGTGACAAATACTGCAGCGAAATCTGCAGCCTTGGGCATTTACCGTAAATTAACCAAGGTAACATTTGTGGTAGGTACCGCCTTAATTAATATAAAAAACTTAATACTTTCTCACAAAGTTTTTTTTTTTGTGATTGCTGGTCTTATCTGTTTCTAGTTGTGAAAAATGGGGCAGGCAACTTTTAAGAGTTGTCTGCCCTTTTGTCCACTACCTTTTTGTCACGATTTTCAGACATTGTTTTTACTATAATTTGGACAAGTGCGGCGGGCCGGATTAAAAAGCCTAATGGGCCGTATGTGGCCCGCGGGCCGTAGTTTGCCCATACCTGACCTAGAGTGTTTGAAAGAATCATTTATGGCGCATTAGATAAATGACACAATAGAATGGGGAAATGTGTTTTAAATTTCATGTGATGCGCTTTGTGATGATCATTAATCGTTTCGAATAAACTCATTGCTATTGATTAAATTAATTATTCTCTTCTATTGAACATCTTACCCAAAGCCAAAGACTAAACATCGATGAACAAACAATGGTGGGTTTAACTCTCTATTATTCCTAGAATCAAGATTACTTAATACTGTGAAACTACAACGAAACCCACATGTAAAAATACCACCTTATGTAAAAAAAATCCTCTTACCTTAAAGTCATTTTCTATTTTCAGCTTCCCCCTACAATGAAATCCCCTTGTTGCTTAATGCAAAATATTCTTCTCTGTCCTTGGCTCGCAATGAGGTTTACTACATGGCAAACAAGCCTTTCCCCAAAGTTTAATCCAACTTCAGCTACCAACGCAACTCCTACTATTTAACTCATAAATGGCAAAATTACATATACATGTGCACAATCGGACAGGCAGTTTAGTTAGTTTGAGACACAGCACAAATGTTGCATTGCGAAAATGGCTACAAAACGGACCAATACAGACCAAGGAGTTAAGATAAGTACAGCTTTAACACTTAAAAACAGGATGAATGTAAAATACATAATATGGAGGAAACAAGACAGTACGCAAGAAATTGATTATAGTGAAAGTGAATCCTGATCTTTTTTTCTTCATACATACATAATGTGTCAAAAATGTGTATTCTCATACCCCGACATTGTTGAAAAAAATAAAGAGCACACACATACATGTGTGTGTGTGCATGCGTGCGTGTGTGTGTGTGTGTGTGTGTGTGTGTGTGTGTGTGTGTGTGTGTGTGTGTGTGTGTGTGTGTGTGTGTGTGTGTGTGTGTGTGTGTGTGTGTGTGCGTGTGTCTGTGTATTTACATCTGTGATAGTATTTGCTATTATGACAAGTTCCCTGTTGTTAAAAAATATTGCTGCAAACATGATTTCATTGTAGAGTAGTGAGATTGTATGCACCTTCACATTCTAGAGCAGATGTGTCCAAACACAATTCTCAAGGGCCGATATTTTACCATGTGTCCTTACTACAACACACCTGATTTAAATCAACACGATTGCTCTCTTGATTCTCCAGTTTACTGATAACCTGATCCGATGAATCAAGCTGATTTCAGCAGCGAGCGATGGAGAAAAGAGAGGACATTGCCATTGAAGATTTAGTTTGTTGCGTATTTATAGAATTCCCCCCAAAAAACACAGGAACATATTTTCGGAGATTGAATTTAATTACAGGTAGTCATAAATTAAGAATATTGACTGTAAAATGTGTATTTTCATGGCATATTGGGAATGATGGAATTAGCCAAGACAATCATGTTTTTGACCCCAATGAAAACAAACTCACAGAGCCCATCGGGAGGTGTGATTATACTAGACACTGGAGTGATTATACACACTTGTGTGGACAAGGTTAGCTTTGTCGTCTTGGCCCACCTTGCCAAGTGCCTTTTGCATGAGCTTCCCCTTGAAGTCTTGTATGAATGCAACAATACTCATTGCCACAACCGCCGTAGCGTGAACTTTGGCCACACAGGTTTTATCACGTGCACTCAAACACGCATACTCATGTGCAGGCTCGCTCATTGACAATCATTTTCCAACTCCATACAAGCAACCCCCATCACCCTTGGGTGATGAACAACATCTGCTGATCCAACTCTTCGTCCCTGCCCCTGGCATGGCTGCTGGCTTCCTCCTGGCTGCACTGCCACAATGACATCATGTCTGCCTTTCTGTCACCCATTACTAAAATGTGTAGTGACAATCAAGTTTTTTTATAAATGAACCCTTCCCTCACATCAGCCTGGGACTACTAATAACAGCTTTCATGCATGCCTGGAGTATGACCCATGAATAAGCCGACATATAGCAATGATGGGTCATGCATTTTATTGTGTTTAATTTCAGCTCCTACAGTACTACTTCTAGCGTGATAAATGTAGGGATATATTTCCTCTGTTTCCCAGCTTGATGATGAGAACACCTATTATCACACTGTTTTTAATCCAGTTTACAAATCTGTCTATTGCCTATCCTAACTTGTCGGTCCTCAGATTGTGGGAGGTCAAAACATCATTGCTGGGAAGGCCAGTGACTTCTTCACAGGTCCGCAGTCCCGCTGTCTTGACACAGACAGGTGACATATTTATTACCTTGTCAGACACTGACTTGCTCATGTCTTTGTCGCTCTCAACCTAAAACAACAAGAAATCACATTACACACACACACACACACACACACACACACACACACACACACACACACACACACACACACACACACACACAACGCACACATACACGTTTTGCTACTGGTGGGGACATGGTGTGCAAAAGTTTTGACCCGTGGGAACCCAATTTCAAACAGGACAAAAAAAAATTATGAAACTCATAAAAATTTGATTTTAGGACCCACATTTTTTTAGCCTGTGCTCACTCAGAAATCACTTTAAAATGGCATAATTCTTGATTTAATGTTTCCAGGTTTTTCGCAAATCCGTGGGGACTTAACGAATCATGTCAAACCAAAACTACCAGCAGGTGCCGCTTATTTTTTTCAAGAGACAATATTTAGAGCCTGTAAGGTCAGCAATTGTGTTTTGTAGGAGCCATGATTGCATATTTTTTGAAAATTCTAAATTTTGAACACATAAATTGTGAAATATTTTGTTCACATGCACAACTGGGTCCAAGCCCCGTCCCATTTTCTGACACGCTATCTGACAGAATAATCAAGCACCAGATGTAGGTCTGCCAGGTTCTATCACAACCAAAAGTTTGACAGTATCCAGTATTGGAATTTTCAATGTCTCTTCTTTTCCTTTCAGCTTTTCCTTTCAAGGGGTCGCCACAACAAATCAGTGTCCTCCATCTTGAGAGGTTGGATCCTCTTGTTTGATTTGGCCAAGATTGTGCTATTCTTTATTATTTATCTGTGAATTACATCACATTGGTGCTGCCAGCCAATTTTTGTTTCATAAATGTGCTGAGTTCCAACACTTGGTATGCTCTTTGTGTAGTTTTTAGATTTTTTCTGTTTAATCTATGGAAAATATCTCTTGTCTTTTAATTACATATTGACTAACAACCTGTGCAGATCGGACCTAAATGACAATGTTTTAATTTTCTCAATTTTCACTCTAAGTTGCTAGAACAAACCTACTTTTTCTTGCAGTTATTGTATTGGATTTGACTTTCTTAGTTTCGCAGCGGAGAGATTTCACAGCAGCAAAGTTATGAAAGAAATGAAAATAGAAAAGCAAAATACAGAAGCTGCTGGAAAGGCAGCCACGCTCGCGGCACCGTTTCGAAGTCAAAAGAACAAAAAAACTAAATAACAAATAACATGACAATTATAAAATAGATTGAAGAGAATCAAGTAAATTAACACTGCTCACGTACCAATTTCAATGGCACCTCCGATCTTTTTAATATTTTAAATACATTAACCTGAAATTTCAAACATTCAAGACATTGTGGTAAGAAAATAAATAAAAATTGCTTACATATTAACAAATGCGTGTAACACGTTCAAGACTGAAAAAAGTGCTGGACAAAATTGGTGTGCCCAGATGTTTAGTCGACAAATATTCAAGAAAGAAAAACACTCAATATGTTGAAATAAAAGCTATTGTCTCTGTGTTGTATTGAAATGTGCCAGAAACACGGGCACAAGAGACATATAACATACATAAAAACAATGCATTGTTCCAGCTGCCAAACCTAAGCTTTCCTTAGTTTCGAACCTAAACTTAACTGCGTTTTGCGGACTTTCTCATTAATTTATCAATGCGGTTTATCACGCATTTAACTCCCTTCCAAGTTCTCCTTTTCAATTCTTCTGGTGAAGCCTTAATGCAGTTCATGCATTCGTCTTTGCCTGGAACCTTGAGAGACCTGATGGAGTCCATCGAGGTTTTCTCCACAGTCCACTTTTTTTATCTTCATTTTTACTTCTTCCTTCCCTATATGAAATGGGACAGTAAATTAATATTCCTCCAAAAGTTAAGACACAGGCCATTGCTGTCTAAAGTCATCATTGGTCTGTTTTGTAACAGTTTTGTAGTTTTTATACATCAAATGATAACACATTCACAAGACACTAGATAACAGTTTACCTTCAAAGATCTATTAGTAGTAAACACAGAATAAATACATTGAATTCAACAAAATCAGGAATATGTACTTCAGTGCTATGTTCACGGTGCAGGTCTGAATGCAATTCAGATTTTTTTGGGTGGTTCAGGTGATTCTGAAATTTGGGGAATGCCTCTTCAATCAGCATGGGCATGATGTCTCAAAACATGACTACATCAGACAGAAGATGCTTGAGACAGGACGACTGCTTCGACAGGGGAAGAAACATGGAAAGCTTCAAGACATGGTGGATTTCTTAATCCCACTAAATTTCCCTCATGTGATCGAAGCAGTGAGGAAGGTTGCTGGCTTAAATTTTTAAGCGCCTTTCAAAGCTCTCAAGGACACTTTACAGTCACAGACAAGCATAGGTACTAGAATACATAAAATACAATCACAAATAGAATGCAATAAATAAAATAATTATATATATATACAATATATATATATATATATATATATATATATATATATATATATATATATATATATATATATATATATATATATATATATATATATATATATATATATATATATATATATATATATATATATATATATATATATATAGAGAGAGAGAGAGAGAGAGAGAGAGAGAGAGAGAGAGAGAGAGAGAGAGAGAGAGAGAGAGAGAGAGAGAGAGAGAGAGAGAGAGAGAGAGAGATTTTGTCTTGGCAAACTACAAATATGGCCGAAGCTGTAGTCCAAAGATGAGTGTCTTGGTAAACTACAAATATGGCCGAAGCTATAGTCCAAAGATGATTGGCACCATTTTTCCCCCAGAGGAGAGAGCTGGAATGAAGGCAGGTGTGCCAGCAGCTGAAAGCCATTCAGAAATCAGGAAGGCTCTCACCAGAAGAAAACACTCCTTAAAATAGTCAGTTGCTACACTGTTCAGCATTCGGTTCGGTTAAAGTACTGTTCTAGGAGTTTACCAAGACAGTGGAGTTCAACTGTGTAAAGACCAGGGTGACTGACGGTGAGAGAACCTGTTATTGTGACCGTTTATTTGATAATTTGGTGGTTTAATGTCAAAACCAGCCTGTTAAGCCTTCAAATGTAAACCTAATTGCTGTTTGTGTTTTTAGCTTTTTCAAAGGTTTTTCACCTTGCAATCTGCAATTGTCTTTTCAATGAGAAAAGAGACGATTAAGTCCAAAATAAAAGAGGAAAAAGAAAGAAGAAATCTGTCTCATCATTGGAGTCAAAGAGTGAAGTCCCAGTGTAATCCCGGTCAACACAGTCAAAACCCTTTTCAAATTAGCGGGAGAACTCAAAAAACCAACATAACTTGATATATATATATATATAAGAATCATGAAACACTGGACGTGATGTTATTCTGTTCATTTGTGCCAATGGATGGTCCTCACATGAGATTAGCCTTGATGTTGAGAGTGGTGTGGGAGCTGTGCCTTAGGGATGGGAGGTTGTAAATTTGGGACACATCATCAGTAGTGTGCCATCGTCAGTAGTGAGAGATATAGAGATCGAGATATAGAGATGGAGATCGAGAGATATGGAGGTAGAGATGGAGATCGAGAGATAGAGGTAGAGAGGGTAAAGATAGAGGAGGTAGATAGCGAGAGAGAGCGATAGCAAGATAGAGAGAGATATATATAGAGAGAGCGAAAAGATAGAGATAGAGAGAATAGAATCATGAACCACTGGACGTGATGTTGGACCTGTGCCTCAGGGATGGGAGTTTGTGAATTTGGGACACATCGTCAATAGTGTGCCAAAGAATCATCGGGTGTTTCGGCCTAATCACTAGACACCCTCATCGATGGTGGCCAGCGACAGGTTGATCACGCCTGCACTTGTGTCCCATGCCCAATCAGATGTTCAGAAGCTGGTGGTGGGGGGGGGGTCTTAGGTTGCTGACCTATGAGCCCAACAAGGGTCCTTCCTCTTCATCCAGATCCAGTGGCTGCTTCTTTCTGCCGCTTCAGAGAGTGACCTAACTGTGTGCCGCAGAGCCTGTCCATGGATACCCAGGTCTTTTAGCAGCCTGATGGTGGAGGAAGCCACAAACCCTCTGCATCCAACTTCAATTGGATATACCTTGGTTTTCCATCCCCGCTGTTGCGCATCCAATGCGAGTTCTGTGTAGCGCTGTGTAGTTTTCCCACGGGACTGTGAGTTCTGCGATGTAGACAGCCTTGAGTGAAGGGGACCAGAGCACCAAGTCTGGTCTGAGGGTGGTGGCTGCAATCTCCGCTGGGAAAACCAATTGCTGGCCAATGTCAACCTGCATCTCCCAATCGCGGGCCCCGGATAGCTGTCCAACTTCTGGTTTGGCAGTAGGATGGTTGGGCTTTTTCTGTCCCTGTCGGATGAAAGTCAATGGTGCTGTGCTGGACGTGGTGGCTCTCGTTGGCAAGGAGTTGATGGTATTCCTCTTGCTCTCAAGGAGAACTGCCAAACTCTTCAGAACCTGGTTGTGTTTCCAGGTGTAGCGGCCTTGTGTGAGGCTGGTCTTACAACCGGTCAGGATGTGTTTGAGAGTTCCTGGAGTTCGACAGAGGTCACAGGTTGGATCTTCGCCATACCATTGGTGGAGGTTTTTTGGAGATGGAAGCACATCATTGATAGCTCTGATGATGAAGCTGATGTTGCTTGCCTCCATTTCCCAGAGATCCTTCCAGCTGAGCCTTCTCTTCTCCAGGCCTTCCCACCTCATCCATTGTCCCTGCTTGGCAAGAGAGACAGCACGTGCAGTTCTTTCAGCTTCCTCTTGGCGGCGCACCTCTGCCATCACCATTTTCCATCTTTCCGATGTTGGAGCCTTACGCCAAGAAGGTTTGTTTGTAAGGCCAAGCCCCCCTCTTCCTAGCTGAACGTGTCCCACAATGTCGCTGTGCCTTAGGGCTGCTGTGGCCTGCTGCACTGCAATGGATGGCGTCCATTTCCGTCCAGTTGATAGGGGGGGGTGCAGCTTGACTGATCTTCCGGTTTCTGGAGTCTGTGAGGGTCATCTGAAGTCTCACTTTAGCGCACTTGTACTCTTCGGTGAGGCTTGTGATTGGAAGCTCAAGGACCCCTTTGCCATAAAGGCCGATGTTGGACAGACAGCGTGGAACACCAAGCCAGTGTTTCACATATCTCGTGATGGTTCGCTCCATCTTCTCCACAGTTGAGAGTGGGACCTCATAGACTGTGAGTGGCCACATTACCCGAGGGAGAAGTCCAAACTGCAGACACCAGAGCTTGGGCTTTCCTGGCAGCTGAGTCTTGTTGATGTTTTCCAGACTATTGGTGATGTCCTGCTTTAGTTGCTGCACTTGATCTTTGTCTCTGAGGCTTGCATTGTACCACCTGCCCAGGCTTTTGACCGGTTCCTCAGACACCGTTGGTATTGGGTCATCACCAATGCAGAACTTCACATTTTTTAGCTGTCCCTTGACGATTGAGATGCTGCGTGACTTGCTCGGCTTGATTTTCATCTGGGCCCATTTGATGTTTTCCAAGTATCCGCCTGGTGCAGGCTGCGGTAGTGGTCAAGGTGATCATGTCATCCATGTATGCCCGGATAGGTGGGAGGTGGATCCCATTCCTTGTTCGCTAACCTCCCACCACCAACCTTGAGGCCCTGATGATGACCTCCGTGGCCATTGTGAAGGCGAGGGGTGAAATCGTACAACCTGCCAGGATGCCGACTTCTACACGCTACCATGATGTTGTGAAGTCAGGTGTTGTGAAGCAGAGTTGCAGGTCTTCGAAGTAGGCTTTTACCAAGGCAGTAATGGGTAATGGAACATGGAAGAAGTTGAAGGATTCCCAGAGAAGGTTATGGGGAACTGAGCCAAAGGCATTGGCCAGGTCGAGGAAGATGACATGAAGATCTCTATTGTCTTTCTTTGCCGCTTGGATTTGGTGCCAGATCATACTAGTGTGCTCCAAGCAACCAGAGAACCCAGGGATGCCAGCCTTCTGTACAGATGTATCAACGTACTTGTTCTTCTCCAGGTAGGTGGAAAGTCTCCGTGCTAAAACATTAAAGAAGATTTTCCCCTCAACGTTGAGAAGGCTAATTGGACGGAATTGACTGATGTCTGCCGCATCCTTCTCCTTGGGAATTAGTACGCCTCCGTACATATCTCAGAATCAGACTCATCTTTATTGCCAAGTATGTAGAACACACAAGGAATTTGTTTCCGGTAGAACACGCTGCACTAGTATCGTCGTCAAAAAAACTGCTAAGTGGCACTATACAGTTCCATTTTGGCTACTGTTGAAAGAGTTCAAAGAGTTATTGGCTTGGGGGAAGAAGCTGTTTAAATGTCTGCTGGATTTGGTGCGTATGGATCGGTAGCGCCTGCCTGAGGGGAGTAGCTGGAAAAGGTGGTGGGCAGGGTGCGGAGGTACCAGTAGGATTTTCCGCGCCCTAGTTTGGATTCTTGCAGTGTGCAAGTTCTCGAGAGTGGGTAGGGCGGTGCCAATGATTTTTTCCGCCGTCCTAACTGTTGGAGTTGGATTTTGTCCATTTTTATGGCGGCACTGAACCAAACGGTGATGGAAGAACACAGGATGGATTCGATGACAGCCGTGTAGAAATGTTGCAGCACCTCCTGTGGCAGGCCATGCTTCTTTAGCAGCCTCAGGAAGTACATTCTCTGTTGGGCCTTTTTCAGGATATATATATATATATATATATATATATATATATATATATATATATATATATATATATATATATATATATCCCATCAGATGTTTCTCACCTGTTGAGTTTTTATACTGGTTATTATGTGTGATTCAGAAAAAAATCCCCTGCATTTTAATTGAGTAAACGGCTAAGCAATCAAAGAAAACACAAGGGTGACCAAAAGTGCCTCAATGGAAAAGAATATAGAGCGAAAGTAGATGTACCGTACAGGGTGCCTTGGTATAACGACATTGGCAAGTACAACATGGCATCCTTTTATGCTTGGTTTAGTATGTCATGTTTTGCAGTTTGTTTTTGTTGAGGTGGTGTGCAAGCTCAACAGGCGTATGGTGATTGCTGATACACAAGGGGAGCAAGGCTAAGAACAGATGGAGACTATGATCGAATTAGTAAACTTGAACAGACTGGAAACCAAACCAAAACTAAATCCCATCAATAGAAACTGAAAATGATCCATACTAAAGCAATGACAATCACAAAAGGCACAAGCCAGAGAACATGACTACCAGTTAAATTGCCATTTTTGGGTGCCTTTTGATGAAACATGTAGCTTGAGCCTCTCTGTCAATGCTATTACTTTGTCCGAATAAACCAGGGGTCTCCACACTCAGTCCTGGAGGGCCGCTGTCCTGCCTGTTTTCCATCTATCCCAGCTGTAACACAACTGATTCAAATGATCAGTTCATCAACAATCCTGAAAATGTAAATCAGGTGTGTTACTCCCGACAGAGGTGGAAAACAGTCAGGACAGTGGCCTTAGACATGCCTGCAATAAACTGAGTTCCAGTGCACTCATATAATGATAATTAAAATCGATGTACAGTTATACCTTGGCTTACGAACTTAATTTGTTCCCAGACAGAGTGTGTAAGGTGAAAGGTGTGTATCCCAAAAATTAATTTCCCATAGGAAACCATTAAAATGAGAATAATCAGTTCCCAGGTCCCCATAAAACATAATTATCTACTTTATAATTTTCTAAGCCTTAAAACTACACAAAATACAGTATACATTATTGTATGTATAATAAATGTGCTATGGTATTATAATTAAAGAAATAAACTGTACTCTATAAAAAAAAGTTGTTTTATTTACCTTTGTGATGGTCGATGGCTTGATGGAATGGAGTTGTCGGTTTCATCAGCATTAAACACTTGATGAGGAACGTAGCCTTCTTCTTTCACCATCTTGAGGAATGATCCCTTGTAGGTGCTTTCTCTGCTATAATTTCACCCTTTTCCTCATTAATTGTGTTCTGTTTAGCTGGGTTGATAGCTTTTTGCATCAAGTGTACAGATGGCTTGTGCGGGTTATTTGTGGAGCATGTTTGATGGGATATTTTAACCTCCCAGTCTACACTCTGCTTTTGAAATATCAAAGTTGAAAAAAGTCCAAATTTCACTGTTTTCTATCCATTTTCTCACCATTTCACTTTTGTTTTTTTGTTTCAAGCTCTGTCGTCTCCCTTTCGTGTGTGTGTGTTTTCTCACTCTCTCTCTGTCGTCTGCTTGTCTCCTTAATGTTTAACCCCCCACCCCACTACTGCGTTCTTGACCAATCACGTGGGTTTAACCAAAGACGCCATTTTGTTTTAGGGAGAACGCCCTCACTCTCTCTCTCTCTGTAACCCCCATCCCCTCACTGCTGCATTCTTGACCAATCACGTGGCTTTAAACGAAGACTAGGGGCGGTGAATAGAGGACAAAAGAGGCCACCATTTTCTTGTTAGGAGAACGGGCTCGTTCGCGAACAACACATCACTCATTGTGGCAGCTCCGTATGTATCCCGAAAAATAGTTCTTATGCCAAGGTAAAATTTTCATAAATGTAAGATTCGTAGACCGAAAACTTCGTAAGCCAAGGGGTTTATAAACCGAGGTATCACTCTATCAACATGACTTATAGATTGCTACCGATCTCTAAAAATTCAGGGGAACATGGACAGGTGAGTCTTTTACTCAATCTCCTTGAGAAAATGTCAATTTCTGCTAAACTACTTGGAATAACGATGTGATTTTTAAACTGCATTGCCTTATGATTCTCTCATTTAAACTGTCCATCACTATGTAGCTTTTAGAAGCTGATTTATATTTGTGCTCCTCTTTGCAGTTTTAAACAAATCACAGTCTTGCAAGGAAATGGTGACATATTTTTGTTTATTCTTGTAGTGTCTTGTTTGTTCTAGAAGTGTATTGAGACAAATCAACATTTGGGTTTTGCAGCATAACTAAATAAGTCATACACAACGAGCAGAGAACACTGGTCAGAATAAAGGTTACATGCACTAGTATTGAAATTGACAAATGACCTTTCATCTCGCTTTAACTTCATCTCTTTGTTGACTCCTGGGCCTTTTTGGTCTGTCCTCATTCCATTACAGAGCATTCTTCTGGGGCCAAACGTGTCAGACAAAAAACAAAAACCATTGTAACACAGCCGTGATCAACTACAGAAAGAGGGAGTTTAGCTTCAGGCTATGTCCTTAGAACACAGTGCCTCAAACCTCATTGGGCATTGCTCCATCAAAGATGTAAGAGCAAATACATCAGAAACTCTTTTCAAGACATTCTGTTGTGGAGCACGTACATAACAACGGTGATTGGGATTGAGTGCAGACCTCTTTACTCTCTGCTGTGTCAGAAATCCTTCACCTTCCGCCAAGATCACACACATACACATGCCACATGCACACTCCACATATGTACATTCATGTGAAACCTGGACAGCTAAACGAAAAGGCTGCGCTGTAGACCTTGTCAGTTCTGTTCATATTATACCTGACAGAGAGACACAAGTAGAGCTGTGTCAAAAGACAAGCCCTTAGCCTCTAACAGAGACAGCACATGGGGAATGGCTTCATATGTCTACTGCTAGCCTCTGCTAGCACGTTGACAGGTGCCATCCTTGACAGCTAATAGAAGAATTTTTCCTCTGGTAAACAGTTTTTCTCTGTTGGCTGGGTGTAATGAAACGTGTACGGAATATACATTACAAAATCAACTAAAAGTCGAGGGGTGTAAAAAAAAGCAAATCTGTCTCCAATTTCTGTCAAAAGAAATACATTCTGCATACATTCTTTAATATTTTACCAAGTCAATTTCTCTTCTAAATTCATTTAATTCAAATGTATATGTTAATAACATGATCATTGAATTAAAGGAAGTATCAAACTACCCATTTAATCCCAATATTTTTGATTTTACTCATTTTACTTCCCAATGTCCATCTGTTACAGTTATGTATTTCTTTTTAATATTGTAATAAAGTACTTTATTCGGCATCCACTATGTCTCTCATTCCCTGCTCCTAATAGTATTCAGGTACTGCTGATCCACTTTCCTGCATGTTGCACAGATGACCTCTTAGTCACCAATAGTTGATGGTAAGAAGAGTCGCCCGCAAAATTATTTATATGCAGGCCTTCAAACAACCACCCCCACCGATGGACTCTAATTCAGCTTCAACCAAGTTCTTGTGTTGCCATCTTCATAAAGTAGTAGCAACAAACAATTGCGGCTTTAGTATCAGGACAACCAGATCAGATTGGTATAACTTTTGTGTATGGATAGTATAATTTGATTGATTGCATTCTAGATACTTTGTACAGCAACAACGGTCTGCTGAACCATTGATCTACTAAATTGTTAATGAGGGATTTAATTAGTAACAACAGCCTGCCCCCGCTGTACGAGTATTTGTGGGATCAGTGTCTGGAACCAAAAAAATAAAAGAGGAGGTGAGTCGTCAGGCACAGTCATGCCACTTCTTATAAATTTCTCAAACTAACAAAACTAACAAACAGCTTTTGTTGTTGCAAAAACATGCTTAGAATGTCATGGAGATGATAAAATATAGTAGCAATATTTAGACATGTTTTGTTATGTTTGGAACTTTGAATGAACCTTGGAAAAAATATATATAAAAAAACACTAGCTTCATGCATACATACTTGGCCACATTTGCTACTCAGTCAGATATGGCTAAAGAAACCCATTTCCCGGTGTGATGCTGTCACAGAAAACACGCAGCTGCACATGCTTTTTTCTACACAGATCCACCCATTCTTTAGATTTGAGTCTTTTGAACTCCAAGTTTCTCCCGAATCTACTTTGTGACCCAATTTGTTTAATTAGCTACATATCACATAATGACTGTTTCTCTTCATTTGGATGGCATAATTTAAGTGTAAATAAATTAAATTTAAAGGACAACCGACGTCTCTGGACAAGTTGTATCCATAATTTGTAAAATGGCTTCAAATGACTTGTACTGAGCGTATTTTACAAAGATTCCACCGCATATAGCTATATTTTACGTTTTAAGACTCGCGCTGAATATTCAGGAAGTCTTGTTTGTGAGTTGGTGACGAGTCCATACGTGACGTCACTAAAAGAACGCCCCTGATGAAAAAAAGACACATTGTAGCAGTCCTTCCATCACGTCAATGTATTTTGCTGTAGTACTTGTTTGGTCTGAAAACCTCGTGTTGCACCAAAAAGCCGCCAGAAGAGGGGGACCAAGCTCCATGGAAGGAATTTATCAGCCTGTGGAAACGGGCTGATTAATTCATCACAGGACGCCATTTTCTGCCTCTTTTTGGGTGATACATTTCCCCCCAATGTTGCCTCAAAATGGCACGGAATAAATTTTTTAATCGATTGCCCACATATATGCTTTCCTCTTCAGAACTATTTGAATCATATTCATAACTGGATGTGTAACAAGAAAGCATATTCTCCAAATCTGAAGCCATTGTTTGATTCTCCAGCAATGCAAGACGTCTTGGCGTGACGTCACGAACTGGGGGCGGGACTTTCTGAAAATGCCCAATTCGCAGCTCAATTTTTTTCTGATTTTGGACACGTTAAGTCTTTTTTATTGGTGTTTTGCATTTGAATAAAAATATCATACTGCGTGTTTTCGGTATTTTAGTTGCTATAAAACATTTTTCTGATGTCAGTTAAGAAATGAAAAAGTGACGTCGGTTGTCCTTTAAAGCTTTGACCATTCCAGTAATAGCCTTGCGATCAAGAGTCACTTAGATGTCGCCGTTTTGGATCCAATGATGAAAATCGCGCCACAGACATACTTATTCCGTCCTAATGAAAGGTAGTCGCTTGAATTGGCATGACTCCGAGCTTTAATGTGGTTTCCAGAAATTCCATATTCATTAATTGGTTGTTTTTATAAAATACAGTTTTACACAGTTGAACAAAGTTTAATGCATTCATTTTTGTTCTTTGTTTTTTGTTTTTTAACCGGCTTTGGGAATTCCAGTTTGGGAGAGGTCAAGTGGTACATAGTTTTTTTCCATCTATCTCACCGCTTGAGTCCCCGTGCGCTGCAACTTTTTTGGCATTCTTATATCAAATATATTTGAAGAGGATCACATTTAACTAACTTGGCATGTACATTAACTGACACCTGCTATTCCAGGACAATGTTAAGCTACAGTGGGCAGGAGACACAATACAAAAGCACTAATGTCACGCCATCGCCTTGTCAGCACCCCTTACCTACTCAATAATTTACATCAAGGTGTCAGACAAAGCTGCCTTGGCTCATTCGACCCCTGTTTAAAAAAACACACAAGCATTGCTTACTTCAATTTTTACATCCCCCAGCTCCTCCATGTGGCAATTAAATGTTTGTGTCGGGGGTTTGTCACTCTCGTATGTGCATAACCAGCCTGCTTCCGAAAGACAGCTCTGGTCGGCTGCAGCCCGTCCGCCCTCCTTATGAGAATGAGCGGATTGGATTGGATTTGCCTTTATTAGTCTAACAGTGGAGAATAATGGATCAGTGAATTAAATTTGAAATGTCAAATACAGAAGCATCCTTTTTTTGGGTAAGGAAACATTAAAACAAGTAGAAATCAGACAAAATCAAATAAAAGATAATACTTTACTAGAAACACAAAACCTTTGGAAAATCAAAGTTTACCATGATGACAGGTGTATAAATCGTGGCAAATGAGAAATACACCAGCTTGTTTCAACAACCTTGGATGTGTTTTTTTTCCAGTAAAAAAAGCAACAACACAAACTTGGATGGATAGCAGTGATTCTTGAAATGTTGCAGAATATTCTCAAAACAAAACCTGTGTCAAATCACAATCTTATACCATAGATGTAATTGTATGAGCACTAGAAAGAAAATAATTGGATGAGTGAGAAAATATTGTCATTTCCTTACGACAGTGTAGGTTCCTTGAATTGTTGTTTTGAAATGCCAACTGTTTGACATCATGTTTTGGTGTCTGTTATACACTGTCTTTCTCCACAGGCTTATTTGTAGAGCTTTTGATCAAACAGTATTTATGTCAAATGTTTCCTTTTTTAAAACACTTTTCAAATGATGACACAGGGCAGCCCGGCATTATTTTCATATTGGAACAGGTCGTTTCCACATTCACTTTAATTTGTAAATTGGTTGTGTCATGAAACAGATTTGAAAATGTCAGCTAGTTTCAACTGCATGCACTTTGAAGACCTTCGCTAGTGCCTCCTTTTAAACTCCAAAAGTGTCCGTGTGGTGCCAAGCAGGATGCAAAGAATGCAGCAAGTCACACTTGACTATGATGTATTTGACAAGAGGAAAGTGTTAATGATATTTCCCCTTTGATGGCTGGTGCTACTTCACACACATTTGCATTTCCATTCATCATCCCAGCATTTATCATTATGGGGTTGCTGCCAGATCTAATTACAGTTTTACGCCAACAGGGGCGACGCTCCTATAGAAAAGCCTACCCCCGCACACCTTCCTCATCTCTGTCTCTCGCTCTGTCACTGCTTCTTATTCTCTGCGGTTTACTTTAATTTACTCATAGCATGCTAAGGTGTGTCCCTTATTTATTCCTGGTATCTACTTCTTAATCTAGATCCATTTTGTTTTATGCTTCCGCCTGCCCTCTACGTTTACATCAGAGGCTGAAAAAGGGGAAGAAGGCAAGCATGCAGGAAGTGCAGACATGTCGGCAGAAGTGTAATTAACTTTACTCTCGATTAAGACATTTAAAGCTTCTCCTTTGTGACGAACGCTCGAGTGCTAGGAGGCAGACCTCGAGCGACGGAATCTTGGTGATAGGGAAGGACCCGAAATACACGGCGTGACAGGCTTGGATGGATCAAGAGTCTTTACTGGAACATGCATCAAATAATAACAAACAGGGAAGAGTGGAGGAAGATAACTGAATGACAGCAGACCTGGCAACACGGAAGTGGAAACGGCAATGACCAAAAATACTCCGACGGAGACGGTAGTGAGCGAGAGACAGATATAGTCAGAAGGCACCATCAGTGAATGACAATCAGCTGTGGGAACCCAGGTGAATGATGATTGGAGGGACCGTCTCCCAAGATTGGCGGAGGAGATGACAGGAGGGGCGGGGCGCGCCCCGGATGGCAACGAGATGTGACAGTGCCCCCCCCTCAAGGGACGCCTCTCGGCGGCCCACCAGGCTTGGATGGGTGAGCCGCATGGAACGCCCGGGTGAGGGATGGGTCGAGGATCCAGGAACGTGGGACCCATTGACGTTCCTCAGGTCCATAGCCCTCCCAGTCGACCAGATACTGCACTCCTCTGCCCCTGCGCCTGGAGTCCAGTATCTCCCGCACGGTGTAGACTGGTCCGTCGTCCAATATCCGGGGGGGGGGGGGGGGGCGGGCGGGGGGGCTAAGGGGCTGGTCTCCACTGGCTTGAGGAGGGAAACATGAAACACGGGGTGGATCCGCATGGTGGGTGGTAGCCGGAGCCTCACCGAGACCGGGCTGAGGATGGCCTCGATGGGGAAGGGACCCGTGAAGCGTGGGCCCAGCTTGGCCGAGGACCCTGCCAGCCGAAGGTCCTTCGTGGATAGCCAGACCTCCTGCCCGACCTGGTAGCTGGGTGCTTGCCGCCGATGGCGGTCTGCCACCCGCCGGTTCCGGGATGCGGTGCGTGACAGGGCGTCCCTGGTCTCCTTCCAGACTCTGTGGGCCCGTCTGAGGTGATGATCGATAGACGGGACCTCCACCTGGCCTTCCTGTGTGGGAAACAAGGGCGGCTGATAGCCACAGGCGGACATAAATGGGGACCGACCTGTGGCTGCGGAGACCAGGGAGTTGTGGGCGTACTCCACCCAGGGTAGGTGCAGGGCCCACGACGCCGGGTTGTGGAGGCACACGCACCGGAGGGCCGCCTCCAGGTACTGGTTCTTCCTCTCCGTCTGTCCGTTGGTCTGGGGGTGGTAACCAGACGACAGGCTCGCCGATGCCCCTAGGGACCGACAGAAACGCTTCCTTACCTTGGACACGAACTGCGGTCCCCGGTCCGACACGATGTTCGTCGGAATCCCGTGGAGACGGACGACATGGTTAACCAGGAGTTGAGCCGTCTCGGTGGCGGACGGCAACCTGGTTAACGGAACGAAGTGGGCCGACTTGGAGAATCGGTCCACTACGGTGAGGACGACCGTCTTGCCACGGGAGGGGGGAAGGCCTGTCACGAAGTCGACGGAGATGTGGGACCAGGGTCTGGACGGAACCGGTAGGGGCTGGAGGAGTCCGGCCGGGGGCTGGTGGGAGGCCTTTCCACGGGCGCAGGTTGGGCAGGCCTTCACGAAGAGGGTGATGTCCCTCCTAAACCCCGGCCACCAGAACCGTTGGGCGATGAGTTGGATCGTCCTGTTGACCCCCGGGTGGCAAGCTATCTTAGATGTGTGCCCCCAGATAAGCACCTCAGTGCGTAGAGGGGGGGGGACGAACAGGCGATCCTTGGGACAGCCCCTGGGGATGGTGGTAGTTCCCTGGACTTGTTGGACTTTTCTCTCAACCTCCCACCTCAGGGCGCCCAGGATGCGCTGGGCCGGCAGGATGTTGGCGGTGGTCTCCTCCCTTTCTGCCGGCTCATGGATACGGGATAGGGCGTCGGGCTTGGTGTTCTGTGACCCTGGGCAGTAGGTGAGAGAAAAGTCAAAACGGGTGAGGAAGAGTGACCATCGGGCCTGCCGTGAGTTAAGTCTCTTGGCCGACCGGATGGCCGCCAGGTTCTTGTGATCCGTGTAGACGGTGAAGGGGTGTTTAGCTCCCTCAAGCCAGTGTCTCCATTCCTGCAGGGCCAGGATGACCGCCAGCAGTTCCCGATTGCCGACGTCGTAATTGGCTTCGGCGGGGCTGAGCCGGCGGGAGAAGAAGGCGCATGGGCGTAGCTTCTGGTCGGTGGGAGAGCGCTGGGAAAGGACGGCCCCTACTCCGGACTCGGATGCGTCAACCTCGACCGTGAACGGGAGCTCCGGGTCGGGATGACGCAGAACAGGGGGGTTGGTGAAGGCACGACGGAGGCGGTTGAAAGCCCCCTCAGCATCGGGAGTCCACCTGAAAGGGAGCTTGGTGGACGTGAGGTTAGTGAGGGGGCGTGCCTTCTGACTATACCCGCGATTGAAGCGGCGGTAGAAGTCGGCAAACCCCAAAAACCGCTGAAGCTGCTTGCGCGTCTTTGGGATCGGCCATTCCACCACCGCCTTGGTTTTGGCGGGGTCGGCCCTGAGCTGCCCCTGCTCCACAACAAACCCCAGGAACGACAGAGAGCGGACATGGAAGTCACACTTCTCTGCCTTCACATAGAGCCGGTTTTGCAGGAGCCGCGCCAGGACCCGTCGGACGTGTTGCCGGTGTTCTTCTGCAGAGCGAGAAAAAATAAGAATGTCATCAAGGTAAACAAAAACAAAAACATTGAGGAAGTCCCTGAGCACATCATTTATCAAATTCTGGAATACGGCAGGCGCGTTCGTGAGCCCGAACGGCATCACCAGGTATTCAAAGTGCCCTAAAGGCGTCTTGAAGGCTGTTTTCCATTCATCCCCCTCACGGTTTCGGACCAAATGGTAGGTGCTGCGAAGGTCTAATTTAGAAAAAATGGTGGCGGACTGAAGGGGCGCAAAGGCCGAATCCATGAGGGGGAGAGGGTATTTGTTGCGGATGGTGATGTCGTTCAGGCCCCGGTAGTCAACGCATGGGCGCAGGGATCCGTCCTTCTTGTCGATAAAGAAAAACCCTGCGCCCAGCGGGGAACGTGACGGGCGAATGAGTCCTGCCGCTAGAGAGGAGTCTATGTAAGTGCTCAGGGCTTCCCGTTCCGGTTGTGAAATGTGGTAAAGTCTGGAGTCCGGTAATGGAGCCCCTGGCTGCAAGTCAATAGCACAGTCATACGGTCGGTGGGGCGGCAGGGATTGGGCGTTGTCTTTGCTGAACACCTCCCGCAGGTCGTGGTAGCAATGTGGCACGCCTTTGAGGCAGATGGCCTCGGGCGGGCCACCGCGGGAGGGGTTACGCCCTGCCGTAGCCGACCGCAGGCAGTTAGCGTAGCAGTAGGGGCTCCAGCCCTGAATGGTGGGGCCCTCCCAAGAAATGGATGGGTCATGGGCCTTGAGCCAGGGGAGACCCAAGACCAATGGCGCGTTCCGGGAGGGCATAACATGAAATTGGCGGTGCTCCACATGGTTGCCTGCCACTCGGAGCTTAAGTGGGGCCGTGAGGTGGGTGACCCGGGCTAATAATCGGCCATCCAGGTCGACGATCTCCTTAGGGGGAAGGAGATCTATAAGTTGGCAGCCCAGCAGGTCGGCCAGGTGGGGGTCGATGATGCACCCGTCGGCCCCCGAGTCCACTAGTGCCCGCACTCTTTGGGAGCTGGAGGGGCCAAATAGTTCACTCTCCAGCTCCAACCGTGTGACTCGTGTAGTGGACTTAGCCCCCAACGGATTCCGTTTCGGCGAGGACTTACATTGGCCGTGGGTCCTAGGCTGGGGGCCTCGGGTGCGACGAGCCCTCGGGTTGGCGCGGTCGTCTCCCCCCCCTATGACCATAGGTTCAAGGAGTCCCTCCTGGGGCTGCGCGCGGTCGCTGCCGGGTGTGGTCGACCGAGGTCGGCTTCGGGGTACCTCGGGCCGTCGGTCGCTCAGCTCCTTTCGCCGCTCTCGAAGACGATGATCCAAGCCGATGACAATCCCGACGAGGTCGTCGAAGGTGGTGCCGGCGTCGCGGGTAGCCAACTCATCCTTTAGGTCGGAATTCAAGCCGCGACGAAACACCCCCCTCAACGCTCGGTCGCCGTAGCCGCTGCCAGCGGCCTGGATCCGGAAAGCGACGGAGTATTCTGCGGCCGAACGGGCCCCTTGGACGCAGTCGAGGATTCTCCCTTCCGCCTCGACCTCCGTCACTGGATGGTGAAACACCCGGCGTATCTCGGCTACGAAGTCCGGATACGAGGCGCACAGCTCCGGTCGGGACTCTCGTACCGCCAGCACCCATGATTCGGCTTCACCCGCGAGCAGGCTGGTGATGAAGGCTACCTTAGCCTCATCGCTAACGTAGGCGTCAGGATGTTGTTCAAACACGAGCGCACACTGCATGAGGAATTGAGCGCAGCGCTCGGTTTCGCCTGCGTAGCGTGAGGGTTGGGGTAGCGGGGGAGTGCGCCTGCCCACGGGCGGGGGGGAAGGAACAGAGAGGGTGGCGATGCATGTTTCCATCTCCTTGAGGCGTTGAGCCAGCGAGGTAGTGGCGTAGCGCATTTCCTCAATCGCCTGGGCCAGCTGGCTCGAACGCTCCGCCTCTTGCACAAGGGCGGTAAAATACCTGTCATCGCCGGCGGGGTCCATGGGTGGTCGGAGTATTGTGTGACGAACGCTCGAGTGCTAGGAGGCAGACCTCGAGCGACGGAATCTTGGTGATAGGGAAGGACCCGAAATACACGGCGTGACAGGCTTGGATGGATCAAGAGTCTTTACTGGAACATGCATCAAATAATAACAAACAGGGAAGAGTGGAGGAAGATAACTGAATGACAGCAGACCTGGCAACACGGAAGTGGAAACGGCAATGACCAAAAATACTCCGACGGAGACGGTAGTGAGCGAGAGACAGATATAGTCAGAAGGCACCATCAGTGAATGACAATTAGCTGTGGGAACCCAGGTGAATGATGATTGGAGGGGCCGTCTCCCAAGATTGGCGGAGGAGGTGACAGGAGGGGCGGGGCGCGCCCCGGATGGCAACGAGATGTGACATCCTTGAGGAAAAAATTGTGATATTTCTGAAAGTGGGGTAAAATAAAATATGATTGAAATTTATGATCACGTTTACCCTCCAGTACTTTATCTCCTGAAAATTTTCCTTTGGGTGATTTAGGAAGTTCGCTCAGTAGAACATTCAAAGATGGTGACCGTTAATTTATACATACAGTTTCCTAACTCTCATCAGTCACAATCAACCAATTGTTACCAATTCATTAAGAGCATGATGTAATGTCGGACCTCTGGGATTAAAGATCTAAAAGCAGTTATTCATGTTTGTCACATGTCTGCTCGATTACTGTAATGCGCTTTACTTTGGTGTCAGCCAATTCTCCATGAAGTGTCTCCAGCTGGTTCAGAATGCTGCTGCTTTCCTTTTGAGTGGTACTCATAAGAGGGAGCACATAACTCCCAATACATTGTACAGTAATTTTCAAGATCGTAAGATTTATTTTAAAAACTTTAAAAGGACTATGTCCTCCTTACCTCTCAGAGCTCATCTGTCCTAACACACCTTCCCGACACCTCAGGTCTGCTGACCAGACATTAATAGATGTGGACAAAATTTAATGGAGGCTCAAAGGGGCTTCAGCCTTCTCTTGCTGCTCCCACTCTCTAGAACAGGGGTGGGCAAACTTTTTGACTTGCGGGGCCGCATTGGGTTCTAAAATTTGACAGAGGGGCCGGGTCAGGACCATTTGGTGGGAGTGCTTGGGCCGGAAATACTAAACCTAAAGCATTAAAGGACAACTGACGCCTCCGGACAAGTTATGTCCATAATTTGTAAAATCACTTCAAATGAATGATATTTTACAAAGATTCCACAACATATAGCTATAGTTTACGTTTTAAGACTTGCGCTGAATATTCCTGAAGTATTGTATTCGAGTTGATGACGATCCCCACGTGACGTCACGTTTGGACCGCCCCTGACCGAGAAAGCGACACACAATGCATTTTGCGGTACTTTGTTTAGTCTGAAAACTTCGTGTTGATGGCGAAATTAGAAGGAAAAGACATAAATAACGCGATGGTGAATCGTGTGTTGCGCCATGAAAACTATTTGATATTCACTGACACAAATTCCCAGCTGACAAATCAGCCCATTTCCAATGGAGCTTGGGCGCCATCTTCTGCATTTTCTGGGATGCTACATTGCTGTCATTGATGGCTCGAATTGATATGGGAGGACTCTTTTAATCAATTGCAAAGCTTTATGCTTTCGTCTTCAGAACTATTTGAATCATATTCATAACTGGATGAGTAACAAGAAAGCAGCTTCTCCGAATCTGAAGCCATTGGAGCAAGGCAAGACATCTTGGCGTGATGTCACGAACAAGGGGGTGGGACCTTCTGAAACTGGCCATTTCCGGATTAATTTTGAAGTCATTTTTATTGGTGTTTTTCATTTGACTAAAAATATGTGTGTTTTGGGTATTTTAGATGCTATACAATGTTTTTCTGATGTCAGTAGGAAACAAAAAAAAAAAAATGGTGCCGGTTGTCCTTTAAATGTAGTGTGTACAAACCTCCTAGCACAGTAAGAGCACTACAACCCAATTTATTAACTGTCTTTCAAATGAAAAATATCCCTAATTAATTAACAAGTTTGTCTCAAGGAATATGCAAGATATGGCATTTACAGACTATTTCGCAGATACTGGGAGGAGGAAATGGAAATAGAATCAAATAACTAATGCACTGTGATTTATCGCGTCTGATTTTATTGCTGATTAGATTGCGTCTGTTTTTAATAAGTTTCAATCGAAGGTGCAAAGTTAAGAAATCAACATTTATTGAAAAATTGAATCACTTTCAACATTCAAAACATATTATTGCAAAACGAAATATTAAAGCTCAATAATACCTACTTGTGTTAAACTCCGCTAAATCATGGATGGATTGTCCTGACCGCGCGCTCCACAAACGTGCCACGGACGCCCTCGCCTTCACGCGCAAACAGTACACGTGTACCGTCGCCAAGCGCACAGACATAGGCTACCTGCAGTTGAAATTAGCATACTCGGCAGAAGCCTGCTTATTTCCTCCGGACTTTCGCAAGCATTATAAGGTTGTGCATTTGCATATCATTTTCCAAAATAGATGCACAGAACCACAGCCCAGAAGAAAGATTCAAAAGAAGCTAACAACATATGTGACGCTACAAAACGTAAATTTATATCAAACCGTGACTGTAAAGTGTACGTGAGAGTTATGAAAGGGTCTTAGTGGCTTGTAGTAAGACGTCTGTGTAAGCTCTCAGTCGTACAGGAGTGGTCCATTGATGAGAAGGTTTCTTCAGCCGTCATCTGTACAAATTTGAAGGTTTCGGACGTTTCGCCTCCTATCCAAGAGGCTTCGTCTGACTAGGAAGGCTACGCACACTGACCAATACTTACTTTTTGACTCTAATAATAATAATAATAATAATACATTTCATTTCAAGCGCCTTTCAAAACACCCAAGGACACTTTACAATAAAAACAATAAATCAAAGCACATAACAATAAAACCATAAGTAAAATGATACATAATAAAATAGCAGATAGAGCTAGACATTGAAAGCAATTTTAAACAAGTGGGTTTTGAGGTGAGCCTTGAAAATAGGGAAGGAAGTCAATATTATGGATGTTGGATGGAAGAGAATTCCAGAGTTTGGGAGCAGAGCGGCTGAAAGCTCCGCATCCCATCGTGGTGAGACGGGCAGAGGGCACATAGAGGTGAAGGGAGGATGCGGATCTGAGGGACCGAGAGGGAACAGAGATTTGAAGCAGGTCAGAAAGATAGGGAGGGGCAAGGTTATGGATGGCTTTGAATGTAAACAGAAGTATTTTGAATTCGATACGATGTTTAACAGGTAGCCAGTGGAGTTGCTGGAGGACAGGGGTGATGTGGTGAAAGGAAGGGGTTCTAGTGATGATCCGGGCTGAAGAATTTTGGACGAGTTGGAGTTTATGGAGAAATTTCTGATTGAAGAGAAGTGCGTTGCAATAATCGATGCGGGAGGTGACGAGACTGTGGATAAGGATAGCAGTGGTGTGAGGGGTGAGCGAGGGACAGAGACTGTTAATATTACGGAGGTGGAAATAAGCAGACCGAGTTATGTTATTTATATGGGACTGAAAAGATATCGAGGATGACACCCAGGCTCTTGACCTGAGGGGAGGGGGACACGGTTGAACTGTCAATGGTGAGAGAGAAACTGTTAGTTTTGTGGAGGGTGGATTTGGTTCCGACAAGGAGAAGTTCGATTTTTTCACTGTTAAGCTTGAGAAAGTTATGGGAAAGCCAGGATTGAATTTCTGAGAGGCAAAGTGAGAGGGATGAAGGTGGAAGAGAGGCGTCGAGTTTGCTAGAGAGGTAGATTTGGGTGTCATCCGCGAAGCAGTGAAAGTGAATGCCAAACTTACGGAAAATATTGCCAAGAGGAAGTAGGTAGATAATAAAGAGAAGTGGCCCCAGGACAGACCCCCAAGGCACACCAGAGGACACAGGAGAGGACCGTGAAGTGAACGAGTTTATTTGGATGAATTGTGAGCGATCAGAGAGATAGGAATGAAACCAGCGGAGTGGGGTATGTGTGATGCCTAGGGTGGAAAGTCTGTCGAGCAGGATAGGGTGGGAAATGGTGTCAAAGGCTGAGGTCAGGTCGAGAAGGATGAGGATGGAGAGTGAACCGGCATCGGCTGCCATAAAAAGATCATTCGTGATTTTTATGAGAGCCGATTCAGTACTGTGGCGGGGGCGGAAACCAGACTGGAATTGTTCATACAGGTTATTGTGAGTGAGGTGTGAGTGAAGCTGGGACACAACTGTCTTTTCAAGAATTTTGGCGATGAATGGGAGGTGGGAAATTGGACGTAAGTTATTGAAATCGTTTGGGTCTGAGCCAGGTTTTTTCAGGATTGGAGTGACAGCTGCGGTTTTGAGTGGGATAGGAACAATTCCAGTTGATAATGAGGAGTGAATAATGGTAGAAATAAATGGGAGAAGAGAGGGTAGGCAGGACTTTATAAGGATAGTAGGGAGGGGGGTCGAGTTGACAGGAGGAGTTCTTGGATTTGATGATAATGTCTGAGATTATAGAGGAATGGGGGAGTTCAAAGGCAGAAAGTTGTTGGGAAGGAGTAGAAAGGCTGGGAGAGGGGGGGGGCAGAGGACCCGAGGTGCTGATGGATTTTGTTGAGCTCTTGCATGTCTCAGAGGAATAGAAGTGTGAGGGGAGAGAGATAGGAGGTTGTGTGATTTTGTGATAGAGGGGAAAAGAGGGCACGTGAGTTTCCAGGATTAGAGTCAATGAGTCCAGAGTAATATTGCGATTTTGCACGAGTGATAGAGCCCTTGTAATGGGTAAGGTGAGTTGCGTACATGTCCTTGTGAGTAGTGAGCCCAGACTTCCTGTAAAGTCTTTCAAGTTGGCGAGATTTTGCCTTGATGGAGCGGAGATGGGCGGTGAACCAGGGTGCAGACCGGGTGAATTGGACCGACCGGGACTTTACAGGAGCCAGGGCATTGAGGGTGTTGGTGAGGTCCGCGCTGTACCGGGAAACAAGTTCATCAGGAGATGAGTTGCAGTCCGGAGTCAGGGTGGCAATCATCTCAGTGAGGGTGGCAACGTTGATGTCCTCAATGTTGCGATATGTGATGATACAGGGGGATTTGGGGAGAGAGAGGGTGATGGAAACAGTGAAAGAAACCAGGAAATGGTCTGTTATGGGGAGTTCATTAGCTGTGCAATTCTTAGGGATAAGGCCACCCGTTACAACACAAATTAGGAGTTATCAGAACCCTCCAGCATAGGGATAAACTTATACCAACTAGCATTGAAGGTAGAGAAAAGGAGTCAAAACATATCAGGTGAGCACTCACTAACTGTGGGTACCCTCAGTGGTCATTCAACAAATGTCAGAAAGAAAGAATAGGGAATGAAACCAATAATTCTCAAGATGCAAAAAGGAGAGGAGTAGCAGTACCTTACATTGCAGGAGTTTCTGAAAAATTACAGAGTCCTTTGGCAACACAAAATTCCTACTTATTTCAAACCGATAAACACGTTAAGGCAAAAATTAGTGCATCCAAAAGATAGGCTACCAAATGAAAAACAAAGTAATGTAGTTTATTCCATACATTGTAAGAATGAAAATTGTAAAGAGCAGTACATTGGGGAGACTCAACAAATTCTCAAAAAAATACTTTATCAACATCGCAGGGATAATACAAGTGGGCCTCAATCGGCAGTACATTTGCACCTAAAAGCTAGCAACCACTCATTTGACGACAATGAGGTTAAAATCTTAGCGAAAGAACATAGATGGTTTGAAAGCGGGGTAAAAGAATCGATTCTTATAAAACAACAAAATCCTTCATTAAACCGGTCTGGTGGGGTGAGGTTCAATTTGGATCGTTCATACAATAGCCTGCTTAGGCAAAACAGGTTAGGCAACTTTCGTAATGCTGATGAGGTGATACCGGTGGGAGTGGGGGAAATGGGCCAGTCGTTAGTCAGGAATGTTGGAACAATCAGTGGGGCCACAGGGAGGGGTCCTCTGCTCCCCCCAACCTGAGAGTAGGGACCTATCATAGCTGTGTCCGGCGCCGCTATGGCTGGACATTAGGGATATATAAATAGGGCCGATACGACCAGTCAGACTTTAGTTCGCTGACGAAGCCTCTTGGACAGGAGGTGAAACGTCCGAAACCTTCAAATTTGTACAGATGACGGCTGAAGAAACCTTCTCATCAATTGGCTTGTAGTAAGCAATGCAAACATTGCATTGTGCACCATAGTGACAAATGACTACTGCAGCGAAATCTGCAG
>NC_142739.1:15645000-15702500 GCF_051943395.1 Hippocampus bargibanti | reverse complement strand
GTCGAAGACAGTACAGTATGTGCACGCGCCCTCTACTGTATTTACTTTTAGACTGCTTCATGACTATGAAGTTGCGTTTGAACTAACACTATCATAAGCAAAAACGTTATTAAAAACAACTACAGTAAAGTCTCGTTATATCGATATCGTTTATATTGATAATACTGCTTATTATGACACTATTTTCATTTCCCGTGACCATTTCTAGTCTTTTTATGTATAATTAGTTCCGTTTAGTACGATTCGTGGTTTTTACGATAATCCGGTTACTACGGTGCTCTTTTTAATCTCCCGCCGGCCATTTTGCAATGTTCATATCGATACAAAAGATACTTAAGGTGAATCGATATTTGCTTAGGGGTTTCTACACAGTACCACCATTATCGAAATCTGTATCTTTCGCGCCGTTGGTCGACTTGGTTACGTGACCAGCTCCCGTGTCTTGCAATAGAGCAGACGCCATATTGCTACCGTCTTCAACCATAGCAAAACGAAATAATTGTGACCTTGGAAGGAAATACAAGGCAATTGTGGCTGATGAGGAGAATCCAACACGAAATTCAAGCCAAGTATGCCCCAGAAGATTCCCACAATGACGAGGATGAAGAACCAACAAAGACACAAGCGTTGAAAGGTGTTACTGACGTACAATCTTACTTAGAATCCAGAGAATATGCATCAGGTTTTTTAGAAATGTTAAACAAGATTGTATCGTTTGTGTTAAAAGGTGAAAATGGGAAGCTGAACAAGATTGAACATTTTTTTTAAATTGCATAATAAGATGTAAGCGTTGCAGTTTCCCTTTTGCAGTGTTATGTACATGTACACTGTACTGTACTGTATATGAATGCAATCGTTTTTTGCAACAATGTTTATTGTTTTGTCTGCTGAAGCGTGATGATTTTGAAAATTACTGTACATGCCATACTGTATTAAAGATCCCCCATTCACATAACCGGCTTCCATGTTTCTGTCACAAGGAAAAAAAATCGTAGCAGAGCTCACGTCTTTCATTACTGCTGCAATATCGTCTGAAACCTACTGTAATGGCCCTCAGCATGGGAAATGATGTGCACAGTCGCTGCGCGGGTCGGTCTTTTTAATAAAAAAACGTAGCAGTTATCACATACAGATCCAAACAGGAGCTGCTGTTACGCCACAGCTCAGCCATTCTATTCAGACACTCTCTCGAACCTTGTCCTCCCAAGCCCCAGTCACGTGACCAGCTTCCGTGTTTATCCTGTTGACGCGAGCACAATAAAAAAAAAACGGCGAAGCAGAGCTTATATACAGCACTGTTGTTCAACACCAATTTCAACCATGGGTAAACGTAAGAATTATGATATCCGAACAACATACAAGGCAATTGTGGCTGTGGAGGACAATCCAACAAGCAAATCCTTCATCGCGAAAGATTTTGACGTGCAGCAGAATAATTCATCAACGTAAGTAATGTAAACGTTGCAGTTTTGGTTTTTCATTCATGTATTTAATTGTGTTGCATTCAGATATGTTTATGGCTTGTAACATTCACTGTTTTTAATATGTTTGTACATGCTGGTGGTGGTTTTGTGTGAATAGAACAACGTGAGGATTTTTTTTTGCTTTGGTTGGATTTTTGAAAGGAAGTAGTCATTAAAAAGTGTAAAGACGTTTTTATTTGATGCACAAGTTTATTTTTCACTTCACTACTGTACAAAAAGCATGCTAGATATGCAATCCATGAACCCAATGATACATTTACATGCCATATCTTCTTCTTTTCCTTTCGGCTTTTCCCTTGACGGGGTCGCCACTGCGAATCAGTAACCTCCATGATACGCATGTTTGTTACATGCCATATCAAATTTACGTATTGCCCCCCCCCCCCCTTTAATGCAGTTCGGCGCAGGAGGGATATATCGACAGTACGGTTATATCGACATTTTGTCTGACTCCCAAGAATATCGATATAACGAGACTTTACTGTATATACAACAAGCATACTGTCATACAGCCATGTTTTCAAAATGCCCACTGGTGTTTTTGTCAGATTGTAATTCTCGTTTTTTTTTTTCTTGTGCAGATAAAGCGACTGATGGAGGTTGCAACCCAAACAGTGGCTGAAAATCCGGATTTGGATGACTTGATCAAGCTATGCTTTAGACTTGGATTCAGCAATAGGGAAATACTTTTATCGCATAATGCTCCAATTATTTTCAGTGTTCGGACTCTGAAACGGATCTGCAAAAGACTAGGTCTTTTTCGAACAAAGAACCAGTGAGACCTGGGAGATGTGTTGCCTTTTGTCCAGCACGAGATCCTTACTAGTGGACAGATGCAAGGTTATCACTGGCTACATTGCGTGCCATTCAAAAGGATTTGTTGTGTCACAAGATACAATAAGACATACTATAAAATTGGCTGACCCTGTAGGCGTGGCATTAAAAAGAGCACTACGCCTAAAACAGCGGCAGTACAATTGTAGAGGGCCAAATTCTCTTTGGCACCTGGATGGCTAAGACAAATTAAAACCCTGTGGGATTGGCATTGATGGCTGTATTGATGGGTTTTGCCGGTATGTGCTATGGGCGCAAGCCAATACCACTAATAGCGACCCTAAGGTGGTTGGATGACCAGAGAGGATCCGTGCTGACAGGGGCACAGAAAACGGTTGTGTCGGACAGATGCAAATGTTTTTGCGTCGGAACCACTCAGACAATTTTGCTCAGGAGAAAAGTTTCCTTTATGGAAGTACACCCAATCAGCGCATTGAAGGGTGGTGGTCCACCCTTCGCAAACAGGGTACAATTTTGGATTAATTTACTTCAAACTCTTCAGGATGATGGCTAGTTTATGGGAGATTTTCTGGATAAAAGTCTTATCCGGTTCTGGTTTCTTAATCTTGTGCAGGTCAGGTCGAAAAATGTTCTTGGACTTTTTAATTTGATGAATGGTACAAATATCATACTCAAACAATGCTGCTTTATGTTCAGGATGAGCTGGATTAAGTTGTGAATACGTGGAACTCACACAAAATAAGACAAAGATTGCACAATGATACAGCTTCGAGTCGACCAGTGATCATAAATTCATTTTCTGCGATGCACAGTGCGGAGGAGCAATTAAAACCTTGCGTGTATAGAAGAGTGCACGACAAAGGGTGATTTTCCATGTGATGAAACTGTATTTGAACTGTGTTGCCTGCTTATGGAGGAAAATGAATGGCACACACCATCAGATCAATTGAATGCGAGTGACTTGTATGTTAAGTTGAGAGGAATTACTGAAGTGTATTTGACATGTCTACTGATGCAATCTTTGGACTTTGTACTGATGTGAAAATGAAGCTTCAAATTTACTCCACAAACCAGTTGGGGTTTTTTTCGACTCTTGTCAATGGCATTCAGTGGTAGGTTGGAAGTACACAGACATTATTTAAAACAACTTTGCCATGCCTCCAGCATGCCCTGTGACCCTTGTGAGGGTGACTACATCACAACTGGATGAATGTCGTAATTGTGATATAAAACCTCTCCATCCATTTTCTGATCTGCTTATCCTCAAGTGTCACGAGGTGTGCTGTTTAGCCTATCCAAGCAGTCATTGGGTACTAGGCAGGGGACACCCTGAACCAGTTGCCAGCCAAGCGCAATGCACAGACGAACAACCACCAGTGCTCACAATGACAAGGACAATTTAGTGTGTTTCATTAACCTGCCACGCATGTTAGTGAACTATTGGCAGATCTGGAGTATTTGGAGACTCCAAACTGGTTAGAACCAGGATCAAACCTTGCACCTCTGGATTGTGAGGTCGATGTGAGAATTAGAAAGCCATTAGAAAATACCTGTCAAATGTTCATAAACCACATTTACACACAAGGATATTAACTTTCAACATTCAGGTGGAGTCAAAAATTGAATGCAATGATATCTTTTATTTTGAATAAAAAAACATGCGCCTAAATAACACAGAAAAACGGTTGAAACAACCATCTGATGGTTATGCATAACTTCTTAGGCCTTTTTGTATAAAAAAAGTCCACAGAACTATTACTGTAATATAACACCAAATGCAAGTGATTTGTATACAAACGATAAAACAGCAAAAACGCAAAGAGTGTTTCAACAAACGTATTGATGACACAAAACAATATACTGCAATGTAGTGTAAAAGCAATGTAATGCTGATGCAACCTACGATGGCTTAGTCACAGTTTCTTGGTATTAAAAAGCTACACAATGTCAATCACCCAGATACTGCTTTCAAGAACAACGTTGAATTCAGATTGGAAATCTGGGAAATTATCATAGCTGTCAGCAATATGCAGAACATTTCCACATGTGTGCACCACCGGCCTTCTACTGAACTCTGTCATTTCCTAAAACTCCGCAAGAATGGCGTTGGTTACAACAAGATCAGATCCAGTACAAAAACGGAGAAACCTCTGAAGCATGAATTCATCCAATCGTCTAATGGACCTTTTCAGATGATTTGCCACATCCTTCTGCTTTGGGGTAAAATCAGTTGCAAATTTCAGCAGTTGGCTGACCTTTGTTGAGGTGTCCGAGCACAACTTGTTCAGTTCTTCTGGACTGATCAGGACACGGTGGAGCATAACCTCCCTGCAGCAGTCAATCACAAACATGGGCTTTTGGATCAGCTCTTTGTGTGCTATTTCTTGCAGTATATTAGGAACGCTTTCAGCAGAGATTCTTTTTCTACAGCCGTAGTTGTCAAGGACTTCCACAAGATCATCTAGGTCCACTTCTGAAAAGTCCTTCTTTGCTTCCATCGATACTTCACGCTCCTGACTGCTCACAAACTGCAGAAAATGTGCTTTTAGATCACTGTAGACCGATTTGAAAAGCATCTGCTCAAGGAAAAGAAATGCAAGTTTGCTTGGGAAATAGCAACAATCTTGGTAACCCTTCACAAGGATTCTCCCAACTGCTTTCCACTTTTCTGCTAGAAAATTATGGCAAATAAATGGTACTTTAATTGTTGTACCAAGGGTGCATCGGTCATAGAATTCTTGCCGGAAGCATGTGAGAACATCTCTCAATACTCCAGATCCAATGCCAGCTTCTTCTGTATTATTTGGGAGTATGCGTTTCACAATGCGTGATTTGTTCAAGATAGCATTTTCAGAGAATGCTATGAACAAGGGACATAATTGGCAAGCGTGGAATCGTCCATCAGTACTATGACATCACTGTCAATCTGTAAAGGAACAAGACGAATAAATTAAAAAAAGATTCAATCATCATAACATATAATCACTTCATTTTAAAATATGAAGCACAAATGTAATACTGATCTCAACAATTGTAAATCAAACACATGCAAACATGTTGCAACTCTAAAACGTTGAAAACTGTTAAGAATGGACAAAGGTATATTGATGCTTGAAAATGACTGGGAGATATTTGCCTTACAACATGCAACTATCAAAATAAAGTCCCTATTCAGACAGCAGTTCATCAACTTTTGACTTTGTTGATGCGTGCGTGTGCCTACAGTACTTAAAACGATGTACACACAGAACTACGACAGAAGGTGTGATCACAATGTGTTCAAGCACGATTATTTTAACTGCATTGATTCTCCAACCGGCCACTGTTATTCATAAATGGTTACTTTCTATTTATTCGCGAATGTAAACCGGGTGCATCCATTCATTATACAGTATTCGCGCTAGCAACTGAGCTATCAGCAACAAACAGAACGATCTGTTTACTCACCCTCTGCTCTTCCAAAAGAGAAAGGATGACTTCCGACACTCCTCGGCCACGCAAAACGTCGATAGGTGACGACATTACTGTATGTCCTTTCTTCCGAGCCACGCTTACGTACTGTACACGCTGACGGGGCCAAAAATGAATAGCTCCACCAACATCACAAAGTCAGAATTCTGACTTTATTCTCGGAATTCTGACTTTAAAGTCAGAATTTTTCCAATCATACTTATTTTTCTTCAGTGGCCCTAATCCTCTTCCGTAGTAAATCAGATGAATGCTGTTTAATTGATTTAAGCCTGCGAGTGTGTGTGTGTGTGTGTGTGTGTGTGTGTGTGTGTGTGTGTGTGTGTGTGTGTGTGTGTGTGTGTGTGTGTGTGTGTGTGTGTGTGTGTGTGTGTGTGTGTGCGTGTGTGTGCGTGTATGCGTGTATGCGTGTATGCGTGTTTGTGTGCGCGTGATTGTGCGAGTGCGTGTGCGTGTGTGCGCACGCAAGTATAGATTTGTCATTATACGTCTGTGTAAGCTCTCAGTCGTACAGGAGTGGTCCATCGATGAGAAGGTTTCTTCAGCCGTCATCTGTACAAAAGTGAAGGTTTCGGACGTTTCGCCTCCTATCCAAGAGACTTCGTCAGCGAACTAAAGTCTGACTGGTCGTATCGGCCCCATTTATATATCCCTAATGTCCAGACCTAGTGGTGCCGGACACAGCTATGATAGGTCCCTACTCTCAGGTTGGGGGGGGCGCGGGACCCCCCCCTGTGGCCCCACTGATTGTTCCTACATTCCTGACTAACGATTGGCCTATTACCCCCACTCCCCCCGGTATCACCTCATCAGCATAACGACCCTCATCAGCATTGCGAAAGTTGCCTAACCTGTTTTGCCTGAGCAGGCTATTGTATGAACGATCCAAATTGAGCCTCACACCACCAGACCGGTTTAATGAAGGATTTTGTTGTTTTATAAGAATCGCCTCTTTTACCCCCCTTTCAAACCATCTATGTTCTTTCGCTAAGATTTTAACCTCATTGTCGTCAAATGAGTGGTTAGTAGCTTTTAGGTGCAAATGTACTGCCGATTGAGGCCCACTAGTATTATCCCTGCGATGTTGATAAAGTCTTTTTTTGAGAATTTGTTGAGTCTCCCCAATGTACTGCTCTTTACAATTTTCATTCTTACAATGTATGGAATAAACTACATTACTTTGTTTTTCATTTGGTAGCCTATCTTTTGGATGCACTAATTTTTGCCTTAACGTGTTTATCGGTTTGAAATAAGTAGGAATTTTATGTTGCCAGACTTTATCAACATCGCAGGGATAATACTAGTGGGCCTCAATCGGCAGTACATTTGCACCTAAAACCTACTAACCACTCATTTGACGACAATGAGGTTAAAATCTTAGCGAAAGAACATAGATGGTTTGAAAGGGGGGTAAAAGAGGCGATTCTTATAAAACAACAAAATCCTTCATTAAACCGGTCTGGTGGTGTGAGGTTCAATTTGGATCGTTCATACAATAGCCTGCTCAGGCAAAACAGGTTAGGCAACTTTCGCAATGCTGATGAGGGTCGTTATGCTGATGAGGTGATACCGGGGGGAGTGGGGGTAATAGGCCAATCGTTAGTCAGGAATGTAGGAACAATCAGTGGGGCCACAGGGGGGGGTCCCGCGCCCCCCCCAACCTGAGAGTAGGGACCTATCATAGCTGTGTCCGGCACCACTAGGTCTGGACATTAGGGATATATAAATGGGGCCGATACGACCAGTCAGACTTTAGTTCGCTGACGAAGTCTCTTGGATAGGAGGCGAAACGTCCGAAACCTTCACTTTTGTACAGATGACGGCTGAAGAAACCTTCTCATCGATTTGTCATTATAGGCGACAAAGAGCAACACGACTGCATTTAAAGGGGTTTCTAATGTATTATTTAGTCATGAACAAAACAGGCAATATGGGAAGCGTTTCAGGACTGTATTGATTACGAGCACGACTAGGGGAGCCAAGTGTTGTGTGACACTTTGAAGAAGACGTGCGCACGCGCACACACACAGGCACGCGCGCACACACAGACACAGGCACGTACACTCACACACGCACAGACACACGCACGTTCACGTGCATGCACGCATGTGCTGAATGAAGTGTGTGGCTTGCGGAAAAGTCAGATTTTCAAATTGTTACTCAATTGCAAATTAAAAGATATGTGCTTATGTGCTTGACTGATATGCTGTAGCACTTGTGACAATTTGGATGATCTATTAGACTTTAATGGAATTTGAGTCGTGCATTTATAGGCCAATTGTATTCCATCGCGAAGTGAATAGGAGCTGAGATATGTTTGAGTATCTCCCATAGGGTGATGACATTATTCCAAGGTGTAAAAACGTAATTAATCAAACCTCTGAAGATGGAGGACACTGATTCGCTGTGGCAACCCCTTGAAGGGAATAGCCGAAAGGAAAAGAAGAAGAAAAAAAAATGTCTACCTTTAAAGGACAACCAACGTCTCCGGACAAGTTGTGTCCATAATTTGCAAAATCGCTTCAAATGACTTCTACTGAGTGTATTTTAAAAATATTCCACCGCATATAGCTATATTTTACGTTTTAAGACTCGCGCTGAATATTCAGGAAGACTTGTTTTTGAGTTGGTGACGAGTCCGTACGTGACGCCACTAAAGGAACGCCCCACACCGAAAAAAAGACACATTGTAGCAGTCTTTCCATCACGTCAATGTATTTTGCTGTATTGTTTGGTCTGAAAAAATCGTGTTGCACACAAAAGCCGCCAGAAGAGGGTGTCACAGCTCCATTCAAGGAATTTATCAGCCTGTGGAAATGGAGGTGGCCACAAGAGGTCACCATTTTGTGCCTCTTTTCTGGTGATCCGTTTCTCCCCAATGTTGCGTCAAAATGGCATGGAAGAAATTATTTAATCAATTGCAAACATGTATGCTTTCCTCTTCAGAACTATTTGAATCATATTCATAACTGGAGGTGTGTGTGCTCGTCCACTAACCTCCACTCTTCCACCGACCCCCACTGCTGCACCCAACCCAGAGTGGAGGCGCCACAAGCGCTGCATGAGGAAACAGAAGAGGGGAAAGCGTGGAGGTATCCGTATTAGGCTCGCGGCTAACCCTCACTGGCCGTCCATCCCTACCATTACGCTGGCTAACGTGCGCTCGCTGGACAATAAAATGGACTACATCAGACTTCTCCGCTCAACTTCCAAGACCGTGGGTGAGTGTTGTGCCCTTGTGTTTGTGGAAACATGGCTGACGGACAGCATACCGGACAGTGCCATCCAGCTAGCCCAGCTAACTAGCTTCCGGGCAGACAGAGCGCTCATCGAGGAGGGGAAGACTCGCGGCGGGGGACTCTGTGTCTACATCAGTGATGCCTGGTGCCGCAACGCTGTTGTGGTATGCAAACACTGTTCACCACTGATGGAGCTTATGGTCATAAAATGTCGGCCATTCTACCTGCCGAGGGAATTTAGTGCCATACTGCTGGTAGCAGTTTACATCCCCCCGAGCTCAATTAACAACAGGAGTGCGGCATTGAATGAACTCTACCAGCACATCAGCGAGCAACAGACAGCCCACCCAGATGCTTTCCCTGCTTTTCCTTGAGGCTGGCGATTTCAACCATGCCAACCCGAAAAGCGTTTTTACACAACTCCATGGACACATTAACTTTCCGACTAGAGGTAACAACATTCTGGACAATGTCTTCACCACACACAAAGGAGCCTACAAAGCCTACCCCCTCCCACACCTAGGAGCTTCGGACCACTCCACTATTATGTTAATGCCCGCATACAGGCCACTTGTCAAAGTCGTCAAACCAGTCAAGAAGCAGATAAGGGTGTGGCCTGATGGGTCGTCAGAGGCACTCAAAGACTGCTTCTCCAACACTGACTGGAACATGTTCAGACAAGCGGCCACCTACAACAACAACACCGACCTCCAAGAGTACACAGACTCTGTTACCTCCTACATGAGGAAGTTCATGGATGACGTGACTCTTCACCAGATCTGTCACCATCCTGGCCAACCAGAAGCCATGGCTGACGGGTGAAGTCCACAGGCTCCTTAGGCTCGGAACGCTGCCTACAAAGCTGGCGATGAGCTGGGCCTGAGAACAGCCAGGGCCAACCTGTCACGTGGCATCAGGATGGCCAAGAGACAGCACTCCAGGAGGATTGCCAACCACTTCAGAGACAGCAGAGACACCAGGAACCTGTGGTGTGGGATACAGACCATCACAGACTACAAGCCCTCTCCACAGACCTGTGAGAACTCCACCACTCTGCTGAATCAGCTGAACGACTTCTTCGCCCGCTTCGAGGCAGACAACAGCACTCCAGCACAGAAGACCCCACCACCTCCCGGCGAACAGGTGCTGACACTCTCCCAGGACAGTGTGAGGCGATCCCTCAGAGGGACCAACCCATGAAAAGCCCCGGGTCCCGACGGCATTCCTGGCCGTGTTCTGAGAGACTGCGCTGTGGAGCTCACAGATGTCTTCACGGACATCTTCAGAATCAGAATACCTCAGAATCAGAATACCTTTATTCGTCCCGCAATGGGGAAATTTGCAGTCCACAGCAGCAATTGAAGAGGGATGGGGTTGGGGTGGGAGTGGAAGGATAGAAAACAAGATATTCTAAGCATAACAAAATAAAAATGTCCACTGTATACTGTGCAAATGTAGATGTGCAAAAACCGTTCTATAAACAAGACTGTACATAGTGCAGAATCAAGAAATGCATTTAGATATATTGCAACAACCCATATTTACAAGTGTCCAGTTTTTTTTTTTTTTTTTTTTTTTTTTTTTTTTCACATGTGATCATTGGGAGTTGTGAAGCCTGACAGCAGTCGGTAGGAACGAGCGGCGGTACCTCTCCTTCTTGCAGCGCGGGTGTAATAGTCTCTGGCTAAAGGAGCTACCCAGAGCTGTCAGGATGGGCAGGAGGGGGTGGGAGGGGCTGTCCGTCATAGCTTTTAGTTTAGCTAGCGTCCGTCTGTTGCCCACCTCCTCTAGAGAGTCCAGCGAGCAGCCCACGACAGAACTGGCCCGCTTGACAAAGCGCTCCAGTCTTTTTCTGTCCCGGGTGGTGATGCTGCCTGACCAGCAGACAATGCCATAGTGGATGGCTGATGCCACCACAGAGTCATAGAAAGTCTTTAGGAGTGACCCCTGAACTCCAAAAGACCTCAGTTTCCTGAGGAGGAAGAGGCGACTCTGTCCCTTTTTGATTAGGGCATCCGTGTTTGTTGTCCAGTCCAGTTTATTGTTGAGAGTAACACCCAGGTACTTGTAGGAGGTCACCCTCTCAATGTCCGAACCCTGGATGTTCAATGGTGCAGGTGACGATTGTTTCCTGCAGAAATCCACCACCAGCTCCTTGGTTTTGCCGGTGTTGATCTGGAGGTGATTCTGCTGGCACCAGTCCACAAAATCCTTTGTCAGTCCCCTGTACTCCCTATCGTCTCCCTCTGTAATGAGGCCGACAATAGCTGAGTCGTCAGAGAACTTCTGAAGGTGGCAGGTTGGGGTGTTGTAGTTGAAGTCCGAGGTGTAGAGGGTGAAGAGGAATGGAGCCAGGACTGTTCCCTGCGGTGCTCCGGTGCTGCAGAGAAGCCTGTCCGACTCACAGTTCTTTACCCTCACGTACTGTGGCCTGTTTGTGAGGTAATCTGTAATCCAGGATGTGAGGTGATGGTCGACTCCGGCATGCCGCAGCTTGTCCCCCAGTAGACTTGGCTGGATGGTGTTGAAGGCACTGGAGAAATCGAAGAATGTGATCCTCACCGTGCTCCCAGCATTCTCCAGGTGCAGCAACGCCGTATGGAGGAGGTAGATGATGGCATCCTCCACACCGATGCTGGGCTGGTAGGCAAACTGCAGCGGGTCCAGCGATGAGCTTGCCAGCGGTCGCAGGTGGGCGAGGACGAGTCTCTCCTCATCTTCAACACATCTCTGAGCCAGGCTGTTGTGCTCACGTGCCTCAAAGCCACCACCATTATCCCGGTCCCTAAGAAGTTGTCCCCCACCTGCCACAATGACTACCGCCCAGTCACACTCACTCCCATCCTCATGAAGTGCTTCGAGCGGCTAGTTATGAACCACATCAAGGCTGCCCTCCCCCCCAACCATGACCCCTTCCAGTTTGCATATCGGCCCAACCGCTCTACCGATGATGCCATCTCCACTGCTCTCCACACAGCGCTCACCCACCTGGAGACCAGAGACTCCTACGTCAGAATGCTGTTCATCGACTTCAGCTCAGCATTCAACACAATCATCCCCCAACAGCTCACCGACAAACTGAGCAAACTGGGGATCAGCACCTCCCTGTGCAACTGGCTGCTGGACTTCCTGACGGGGAGACCACAGGCAGTCAGAGTTGGCGACAACACTTCCAGCACCATCACGCTGAACACAGGGCCCCCCCAGGGGTGTGTGCTGAGCCCCCTCCTCTTCATTCTGCTCACGCACGACTGCTCACCATCATCACCCAGCTCCAACCTCTTCATAAAGTTTGCGGATGACACGACTGTGGTGGGCCTCATCAACAACGACGAGGAGACAGGCTACAGGGACGAGGTCAGCCGCCTGGCCACGTGGTGCAAGGACAACAATCTCCGTCTGAATGTGGAGAAGACAAAGGAGATTGTTGTGGACTTCAGGAGAGTGTGCCCCCAGCATGCTCCACTAACCATCGACGGTGCTGCAGTGGAGAGAGTGAGCAGCACCAAGTTCCTGGGAGTGCACATATCCGAAGACCTGTCCTGGAGCCACAACACGGCATCAATCACCAAGAGATCCCACCAGCGCATGTACTTCCACCGCAAGCTTAAAAGAGTTGGAGCCCCGACCCCCATCACGACCTCCTTCTACCGCGGTACCATCGAGAGCATCCTGACCAGCTGTATCACCGTGTGGTACGGCACCTGCACCGTGTCCTGCCGTAAGACTCTGCAGCGCATCGTGAGGACAGCTGAGAAGATCATCGGTCTCTCTCTCTCCTCCCCCCCTTCAGGACATCTACAACACCCGCCTCACCCGCAGAGCCATCAGGATCAGAGTCTCCGAGCCAAGACCAGCAGGCTCAAGGACAGTTTCTGCCACCCGGCAGTCCGGAGACTCAACTCCCTCCCAGCCCTGCCCAGCCTGCCCCTTCCCACTGCCACACTCGCCGAACTCTGAGTACACGCTACATGCTGTACGTTCATCCTGAACTCTATTTTTTTGTTCTTTGTATTTTTTTTTCGGCAAGACCTCACTTCAACCCTTTCTTGTTGTTTGTTTTTGCAATTACGACATTACGTCACTTTATTTACGTCACTTCCTAACTTTACATATGTCACTACCTCACTTTACATACGTCACTGCCTCACTTTCCAGACGACACTACCTCACTTTACATACAGAAATTAGTATTGTCTGTTGTCAATTGTATGTCTTTTAGCCACGTTATAAGTGCCTTGCATATCTTGCACGCTGGGTCCGAGAGGACATTAATTTCATTTGTGCTGTATGTCATGCATATTAGCACGTTTGACAATAAAGCTGACTTTGACTTTGACTTAACAAGAATGCATATTCTCCGAATCTGAAGCCATTGTTTTGATTCTCCAGAAATGCAAGACGTCTTGGCGTGACGTCACGAACTGGGGGCGGGACTTTGTGAAAATGCCCAATTTGCAGCTCAATTTTTTTGCAGATTTTTGACACATTAAGTCATTTTTATTGGTGTTTTGCATTTGAATAAAAATATCATACTGTGTGTTTTGGGTATTTTAGATGCTATAAAAGTTTTTCTGATGTCAGTTAAGAAACAAAAAAGTGACGTTGGTTGTCCTTTAATGCCTTGTGACGTACGTGTGTATGCATGAGGAGTTTGAGCATATTAATGCCCCACCATGTGTGTGCATTGAGTCTGTACAGAGAGAGTGAGATATATATATATATATATATATATATATATATATATATATATATATATATATATATATATATATATATATATAGAGAGAGAGAGAGAGAGAGAGAGAGAGAGAGAGAGAGAGAGAGAGAGAGAGAGAGAGAGAGAGAGAGAGAGAGAGAGAGAGAGAGAGAGAGCAGTGACGTGCGGTGAGGTTCATGGCTGGTGAGGCACTATCATCATCACAGTCAGATTTACAAACATATGAACTCCATAGAGTAGCTTATACACCATATTATTGGCAACAGTTAATGATAGATAGATACAAGCAGTAGCATCGAAAAAAAAATAAAAATGTTATTATTGTGTTACCTTTACTTATGAATGAAGTCCATGTGCCGCTCCTTCTGAAGAAAGGCATCAATAACTTCTTTGTAGAAGTCTTCCTTATCTTTCTTCAGTTTTAAAAGTCTCTTTGTCTCAATGGTGATCACTGCCAGTGAAGAAAGTCGTCCTTGATCAGTCATGACTGTGTGTTTTCAGTCTTTTCAGTGCTGAGAATGACCGCTCCACTGATGCTGTAGAAGCTGGAACAGTGAGCACGAGCTGGAGCAACTTTGTCGCCTCAGGAACAGTTTCAATGAGACCCTTCTGGGCCAAAAAGCTGAGAAGCCGTCCAGGAGATTTACATCCGTCCCTCACCGTTTGTGAGCTATACAGTCCGGTGTTGGTCTTCCTTTAATTATTATCTCCTGCTTCAATTGAAAGTCCAGTTTAGAAAATTCCTTCAATTTTGAAATGTAATCCTCCATTCTGAAAATAAGGCCAAGCAACACAAAAAAAATGACTGTATGGTTGCAATTAACTCGCTAACGATTTACAGTAGCTTGCTGTCACTAATTCTATTATTCTGCAGCCAAGGAGTCGCAAGAAGAATCTGTAATCACCAGCGCCCCCTGTCATGAGGCAGGAGAACTGTGTGCCTCACTTATGCACACATTTTTGATAAAAATAAAATAAACACTGTAGTACAGTTTTATTAAAGTATTATGTGCAGTGACTGTACATTATATACACCAGCTAAACTGTAGAAATGTATTTTATATACTCAAAGTGTTTTTACACTTTAATAGCAGAGGTACAGCAATGCGGTCTCACTGAAGAGCAAGCCAGCACATTTAGCATAGTCATTGCGCAATCCATGGTCAGGCTCAGCCGGCTGATGCCTCACCGCTCGTCTCTACTTAGTATTTGAACGGTAAATGTGAAAATTCAGCTATTCTGAAAAAATAAAAATAAAAAATGTTGAAGTTAAATGGAAAAGAACTTTAAATGACAAATCACTAAATATAACTATATATTTATGTCTGTGTAAGCTCTCAGTCGTACAGGAGTGGTCCATCGATGAGAAGGTTTCTTCAGCCGTCATCTGTACAAAAGTGAAACTTTTTATATATTTATATATATAAATATTTATATTTATATATATTTATTTTTTTCATTTGATATTTCCGTGAAGACAGGTGAGGTACGGCACGGCCTCACCTACCTCCTATGTCTGCACGTCACTGAGAGAGAGAGTGCGTGTCAGAGAGAGTGTGTGTGAGAGAGTGTGTGTGTGTGCGCGTGTGTGTGTGTGTGTGTGTGTGTGTGTGTGTGTGTGTGTGCGTGTGCGTGTGTGTGCGTGTGCATGTGTGCATGTGTGTCTGTGTGTATGTGTGTTTTGTTGGCCAAAAGACAGCAGTTCACGCTGTGAAAGAGGCATCTTTATTATAAGCTGCCAGAAGTGGTGGCAGCTTGGGAATGGAGCTGCCACGGCGAGGTAATCGAAAGTCACTAGGCCGAGTTGCAACAAGGGGCCCTTGAGAGCCTCGTGGTGGCACAAGCCATATGCTTACTGGCTTGGTAAACCTGGCAAGTCTCCCCTCTAAATCCAATGAAATGTTTGGAAAAACCACATGACAATTGGGCCTTAGTTCAAGTCATGTATTGCATGCATTAACTGACTATAAATGATTATCTTGTTCGCATTTTAAGGAGAGGGATTTTTAAAATAATGCTGTGTGTCGTCTCTCTCCTGGGCTCATAGTTTTTAATCCACAAGAGAAATCTTAAATATATAAATAACATAAGTTAATATGTGAAAATAAATAGAGAAAAGGCAGGAAATTATAGGAAACATGAGCACATATTTAAGTGACTCTCATTTGACCCTCAACATATTTGCTTTTTACTCAAAGGTGATAAGCACCCCCTTTCACACACACACACACACACACACACACACACACACACACACACACACACACACACACACACACACACACACACGCATGCACGCACAATATCAGCATAATGCTGGGGGCAACAAGGCCTTATCCCATAGAGAGATTACAATATGAGCAGTGAAATCAACACAATGTCAAATCCCAGGGTGCGGCAGCAGTTAGAGTGGAAAAGCTCATTTTATTATCAATTAAAAAGCCCGTTTCCTGTCATGAGATGTCATTACCTTATATTTATCTTATGAAAAGAAATAAAATTACAGTTATTATATATTATCTTAAACGTAATTAATAAAACATTCATTTCTGGATGAATACAGTTCCTTTTGTTTTTGTTTCTGCATTGTTTTTCAACTCTTTGATGAACTGATTTGCATATCGTCAAACAACAAAGGAACAATTAAATTATCGAGGTGGTCAGTGTATACAGTAATTTGTACTTGAATAAACCTTTAAACTTTTTCCTCTTGTTTCTATTTATAACTGTATTTTATTTATTGTATTCTATTTGTGATTGTATTTTATTTTTTAAAGTACATATCCTTGTCTGTGACTGTAAAGTCTCCTTCAGAGCTTATAAGGCGTTTATAATGAAATGTATTATTATTATTATCTCATCTCATCTCATCTCATCTCATCTCATTTTCCGTGCCGCTTATTCCTCATTAGGGTCGCATGGGTTGCTGGAGCCTATCTCAGCTGTCTTCGGGCACGAGGCGGGAGACACCGTGAATTGGTTGCCAGCCAATCGCAGGGCACACAAAGACATACAACAGTCACTCTCACACTCGCACCTAGGGACAATTTGGAGTGGTCAATCTGCCTGCCATGCATGTTCTTGGAGTGTGGGAGGAAACCGGAGGACCCGGAGAAAACCCACGCGGGTCCGGGGAGAACATGCAAACTCCACACAGGGAGGCCGGACCGGGACGCGAACCGGCGACCTCTGCACTGTGAAGCCGGTGTGCTAACCACTCGGCTACCGGGCCGCCCTATTATTATTATTATTATTATTATTATTATTATTATTATTATTATTATTATTATTATTATTATTATTATTATTATTATTATTATTATTGTTACAATATATGTCATAAATGTAGCCACAAGGGGGCACAAGCCAGTGTCTTATTGTGCCGGTACCAAGCCCGGATAAATACAGAGGGTTGTGTCAGGAAGGGTATCCGACGTAAAAATTTTTGCCAAAACAAATATGCAATTCAAACCTATGAATCCCATACCGGATTGGTCGAGGCCCGGGTTAACAACGGCCGCCATTGGTACTGTTGACCTTCAGGGTGCCAGTGGAAAATGGACTACTGTTGGTCGAAGAAGGAGAGGAGGGAGGTGAGCCCGGAGGAAAAGAGAGAGATGGAACGCCAAGAGTATAGAACTAAGAGTAGGAACTTTGAATGTAGGAACAATGACAGGTAAAGGTAGAGAGCTGGTTGACATGATGCAGAGAAGGAAGGTAGACATACTGCATGTCCAGGAGACCAGGTGGAAAGGGAGCAAGGCTAGAAGCTTAGGGTCAGGGTTTAAGTTGTTCTATCATGGTGAAGACAGAAAGAGAAATGGAGTTGGGGTTATCTTAAAAGAGGAGTTTGTTAGGAATGTCTTAGAAGTAAAAAGAGTATCAGATAGAATGATGAGTCTGAAGCTAGAAGTTAAAGGTGTGATGTTCAATGTTGTTTGTGGGTATGCCCCACAAGTAGGATGTGAGCTAGCGGAGAAGGAGGAATTTTGGTTGGACTTTGATGAAGTCATACAGAACATCCCGAGAAGTGAGAGGGTTGTAATTGGTGGAGACTTCAATGGACATGTTGGCGCAGGAAACAAAGATGATGAGGAGGTGATGGGAAGGCTTGGACTCCAGATGAGGAACGCTGAAGGACAGATGGTGATTGACTTTGCTAAGAGAATGCAAATGGATATTGTGAATACTTTCTTTCAGAAGAGACAGGAACATAGGGTGACCTATAAGAGTGGAGGCAGAAGTACACAGGTAGACTACATTTTGTGTCAACGGTGCCATCTAAAGGAAATCAGTGACTGCAAAGTAGTGGTTGGTGAGAGTGTAGCCAGACAGCATAGGTTGGTGGTGTGTAGGATGACGCTGGCAGTGAGGAATATGAAGAAACCAAAGGCTGAAGTGAGGACAAAATGGTGAAAGTTGAAAAAGGAAGAGTGTTGCATGACATTTAGGAAGGAGGTAAGACAAGCACTGGGTGGGCAAGAGGTCCTTCCAGATGACTAACTACAGCGAACATAATCGGAGACATAGGTCGGAAGGTACTTGGTGTATCGAGTGAAAGCAAGGTAGATAAGGAGACTTGGTGGTGGAATGGGGAGGTGCTGGAGTGTATACAGAGAAAGAGGTTAGTACAGAAGAAGTGGGACACTGAGAGGACGGACGAGAGTAGACAGCACAAGGAGATGCAGCGCACGGTTAAAGTAAAGGTGGCAAAGGCCAAACAAGAGGCCTATGATGACTTATATGCTCGGCTGGACAGCAAGGAAGGTGAGACTGATCTTTACATGCTGGCGAGACAGAGAGACAAAGATGGTAAGGACCTGCAGCAGGTTCAGGTGATTAAGGATAGAGATGGCAATGTATTAACAGGTGCCAGTAGTGTGATGGTAAGATGGAAAGAGTACTTTGAAGAATTGTTGAATGAGGAAAATGAGAGGGAACAAAGAGTAGAAGACGTGACTGTTGTGGACCAACACGTAGCAAGCATTAGCAAGGATGAAGTGAGGAGGGTGCTGAAGAAGATGAAGGGGGGAAAGGCACTCGGTCTTAGATGGAAGATCTTAGATGGTGAACAGATGCCTGAAGAATGGAGACGAAGTGTACTCGTGCCCATTTTTAAGAACAAAGGAGATGTGCAGAGTTGTACTAATTACAGAGGATAATGTTGATGAACCATACAATGAAACTCTGGGAAAGAGTAGTTGAAGCTAGACTAAGAGTAGAAGTGAACATTTGTGAGCAGCAGTATGGCTTCATGCCAAACAAGAGTACGACAGATGCAATGTTTGCTTTAAGAATGCTGATAGAGAAGTACAGAGAAGGTCAGAAGGAATTGCATTGTCTTTCTAGATCTGGAGAAAGCATATGACATGGTGCCCAGAGAAGAGTTGTGGCATTGCATGAGGAAGTCTGGAGTGACGGAAAAGTATGTTAGAGCGGTACAAGACATGTATCATGACTGTAAGACAGTTGTGAGGTGTGCTGTCGGTATGACTAAGGAATTCAAGGTGGAGGTGGGACTCCACCAGGGGTCAACTCTGAGCCCCTTCTTGTTTGCTATGGTGATGGACAGGCTGACAGACGATATTAGACAAGAATCTCCTTGGACCATGATGTTTGCAGATGACATTGTGATCTGTAGCGAGGACGGGGAACAGATGGCGGAGAAACTAGATCTGTGGAGATATGCCCTGGAAAGGAGAGGAATGAAGATCAGTCGCAGCAAGACGGAATATATGTGTGTGAATAAGAGGGATCCAAGTGCAAGAGTGGTGCTACAGGGAGGATTTTAAGTACTTGGGGTTAACTGTCCAGAGCAATGGAGAGTGTGGAAAAGAGGTGAAGAAGCGTGTCCAGGCAGGCTGGAACGGCTGGAGAAAAATGTCAGGTGTGATGTGTGATAGAAGGCATTCAGCTAGGATGAAAGGAAAAGTGTATAAAACCGTGGTGAGACCAGCCGTGATGTTTGGACTGGAGACAGTGCCACTGAAGAAAAGACAGGAAGCAGAGCTGGAGGTAGCAAAGCTGAAGATGTTGAGGTTTTCTTTGGGAGTGACCAGGTTGGATAGGATCAGGAATGAGTACATTAGAGGGACAACTCATATTCGATGCTTTGGAGAGAAAGTCAGAGAGGCCAGACTGACATGGTTTGGACATGTCCAGAGGAGAGAGAGTGACTATATCGGGAAAAGAATGCTGAGTCTTGAACTGCCAGGCAGGAGACCGAGAGGAAGACCGAAGAGGAGGTTTATGGATGTGGTCAAAGAGGACATGAAGGTAGCTGGTGTGAGAGAAGAGGATGCACAAAACCGGAATAGATGGACGACATTGATTCGCTGTGGCGACCCCTGAGGGGAAAAGCCGAAAGGAAAAGAAGATTACAATATATGTCATAAATGATTGTTTAGCGTTATGGATGCTCGTGTAACTACGCCTAATATTGTGACCTAACATTCGGTATACCTTTTAAATGAACCAATCAGTTATCATTGCGTATCCGCAAATACTCTATTTGATTTGATTCCTTTGTAGTTTATGAATTATGCCTGCTCTGCATTCCGCTCTCAACTGACTTCGTGTGCCTTGTGAGGTGGAAAGCGAGTGAATAAAAATGGAGTCAATAGATCATGGAGGATACTTAACTGTGGACAGCTGTGATTACAAGCTGCGGGGATGTGCCACAAACATACTCAGCGCCAATATGTATTGCTTACACCTATAATAAATTTTATCTTTAGGAGAGGGGGAAAAGCTGCCAAGTTGATGAAAGACATAGATGAGCATCTATAAAACGGACCAACCATGCATAGATATGCACAAATGCAGTGTGAAAGAGAAAAAAATGTATCTTTAAGCACAATTTCGACATTCATAACTCACTGGTTGACCTGTTTAAGGAGTTGTATGATTGTGTTCATGGTGTGTTGAAGAAAAACATTTTTAGGGAACATATATTAAGTGTTCTAGGTCACCATGGGGGATTTCCATTAAGTTATTTGCCTTCATGAACATACATGTATGTCTCTCATGTTGAACCCAAAATGCCAGAAATATTTTCCTTTTTCACATTTCAAAAACCGTACACATGGTCGACCTGCTATATTGAAAACACAACATGTATTATTATATGAGATGCTAATGAGAACACCCAATCAATAGACATATCTTAGGGTCTATCTTTTGAAAATGTCCCCTATTTTATTGTTTGATGTTTGAAATCCAAACAAACAAGGAAACAGTGTGACGATGAGGTGAGTTCAATTAACTCGGATCCCCATTATTCACAATACAAGTAAATTTTAATTTTATATTTTGAATGTGTACATATTTAGGCGGCCCGGTAGTTGAGTGGTTAGCAAACCGGCTTCACAGTCCAGAGGTCGCCGGTTTGCCTCCCTGTGTGGAGTTTGCATGTTCTCCCCGGGCCTGCGTGGGTTTTCTCCGGGTTCTTGCATGCATGCACCTTGGGACAATCTGCCTGCCATGCAGGCAGACTGACCACTCCAAATTGTCCCAAGGTGTGAGTGTGAGAGTGACTGTGTACGTCTCTGTGTGCCCTGCAATTGGCTGGCAACCAATTCAGGGTGTCCCCTGCCTCGAGCCCAAAGACAGCTGGGATATGCTCCAGCAACCCCGCAACCCTAATAAGGAATAGGCGGTATGATAAATGGATGGATGGATTACACATCTACATAATTCACATTTAAACTACACAGTATGCAAAAGGATGTGGTTTGAGATACATGATTATGAATTACAAGGTACTGATGAATAAAAGGGGAAAGTGTGCAAAAGAGTCACTTAAAAAAATAAAAACAATAGGAACCTTCATCTGTTTACATTTTTATTTTTTGGGCTTTCTTTTTCTCATCAATCACCAATTAACTGTCCTCACAATGCATTGAGAAAAGGTCACCAATATAATAAGTGGCCATCCCTTGTGGCATGTTAGCCACTAGAATATGCTACGAGCAATGCAACATGGGACTGCCCATCCAGTTGTCTGGTGCTGAAGCCCCAGGCCAGCCCTTGAGGATCCCTGCTTCAACATCACCACATAAATACATTTTTTCATGTTATATTAGTTCTGCCTGAATAAAAAGCAAACACAAAAGGTTTGTGTCCTATTGATTAATACAATTTTACTGACATCACAAGGACAGAAAAACAAACAATGAGCTACCAAATAATCAGAATTATTCTTCTTTATATTACATGCTATTCATCCAAAATCGGTAATTAACTTCACAGTTTAAAACCTCATAAACCTGTTTGTGCCATTTCAAACAAAAGTCCGGGAAAGAAATGGCGGTCTGTAAAATCAGTTTTATGATAGAAATGACCGAAAAGTTGCACGAATACACAAAAGTAAAAAGTAAACTTAAGAAGATAATGAAAACAAATGCCTCAATAGGTGAATGTAGGGATGTATTCTCTTCTCTGTATGTGTATCAAGGAGCTAGTCAACAAGCTTATGTGCATTTATTAACTCTTCAGCAGACCAGTCAATGAAGTCCAACGTGTATAATAGCGATATTGTTGTCGGTTTACTGCCAGTCCCTCTCTCATGCAGTCACACATGGCAACAAACTAAGTGTATTAGCCAACTTAAGCACAGGTGTGACTGCCCTTAGACCTATAGAATGCAGCAAACATGAAAAGGTGGTATGACCACCCCATTTCCACAATGCAGTGTAGCGAACCAAGCCATTTCAAACTAAAGAGTAACTCTTCCTCTGAAGAGTTAGAAGCACTAATATGCCAGTGTCTCTCATAATACAAATAAATATATAAATAAAGTTACTGCTTTCAAAGCGCTTTGGACACTGTGGAGTGTGGATCAGTGATGGGCAACTGTCTAGAACTGGATAGAGGATATATGGATACATACAACAAGCGAAGACCAGATTGAACATTTAGGATGATGTTTCATTTTTAGATATATTTTTTTCTTGATTTGGTTTATTGTCCTGCTTTGTTCGCTTGCAAAACATGGATTTATGTATGTTAAATTATCCCGAGGCTGTTCTATAGCTATGTTACTCCCCGTATCTGTTCACTTGCAGTTTGAACTGTGCTTTGTAGGCATGTTTCTTCAGCCGTGGCTTTTTCCGGGGTACGACATTGTTTTGCCACTGCACATACAGCCATTATATCCACCATCGTCTTTCACACCCACCCTTGCCCTTTCACGTCCGTCACCTTTCTTTCATACAGACATATGAATTTCATAACATAATATTGATAAACAGAACCCTCTTCAAAAGTCACAGCACCATTCGCAGATTTGGGAACTCGGTGCATAAATTCATTGTTCTGCAATGTCAAAAATATTGAAAAAAACATTTTTAAGTGCACCTTATTGTTATGAAAATATTTTAGAGAAGACTCGGGCATGCATTGGCTCATTGTGCTGCTACCCTTGTATCATTATTTTTACAGACATTTTACAGGGAAGAGAAACCATCCACATTTATTTTTTGAACAGCTTCTTTATCTCAATAATTGAGATGGGTCTTCTGAAATCACAGAGCATAAATAAAACGGAATACCCAAGTCATGGAAATGTATTATAGCGCATTAATCTCATTCCTCTCAGCTAATGCACATGCTGAGATCTGCGCTATAGACAAGAGTCCCCAGCACTGTACATAATAAAGCAGTTCTTAACAAGGCTGTCTAAGACAGACTCATCCTTTATATACCTCCTTATCCCATTAATTCCCTCGGTGGGAGTGAAGGAAAATGTTATAAACTCCAAGCAAATGGTCCAATTGCATTTCTCAAGTCATAAATATTTGAGCGGTGCTGAGAACATATTTAAGACGCATTGAAGGTTTCCCCCACTTGTGTGATTAAGATCCTACTCATGTTGTCATCATCTGGTTGGCGACCAACGGGTGGTGCTGTCGGCCCCGCCTGCACGTGCACAGGTGCTGGTCGTCCCGATCTGTGGCGGACTGCCACGTTCGGATTGGCGACCAACGGGTAGCGACGTCAGCCCTGCCTGCAGCCTCGCAGGTGCTGGTCATTTTAATCAGTGACACTTAAAAGGACTCTCGGCACGACCATCCGGTGTCGGTTCGCTGTTTGTTGCATGCTTTGTCTGCAATCACATGCATTGTATGCTGTGCATGTGTTTGTTTAACCTTGGCGGACTTTTACACTTGGTTTTCTTTTGATACTTTTTTCTGTTCAGATCATTTTGATGTTTTACATTTTGTTCCTGCTGACCTTTATTATAAATTTATTATTATTTTATTATTAATTAATTAATGTATTTATTTATTATTATTATCAAACAACCTCCTGCTCCCTCATGCCTGCTTTTTGGAATCGACGTCAGCCCTGCCTGCAGTCTCGCAGGTGTTAGTCGTTTAATCATTGACACTTAAAAGGACACCCAGCACGACCATCCGGTGCCGGTTCATTGATTGTTTGCTGCTTGTTTGCGGCATGCATTGTGTATGTGTTTGTTTAACCTTGGCGGACTTTTACTTTTGGTCTTCTTTTGCTACTTTGTATTTTTTCCATTCAGATGATTTTGATGTTTTACATTTTGTTCCTGCTGACTTTATTTTAATACAATTTGTCAAACAACCTCCTGCTCCCTCCTGCCTGCTTTTTGGGATCCGAACCCGCCATCACCACCTCGCAAAACGTGACACTTACATTGCAGGAGTCTCTGAAAAACTACAGAGTCCTTTGGCAACATAAAATTCCTACTTATTTTAAACCGATAAACACTTTAAGGCAAAAATTAGTGCATCCAAAAGATACGCTGCCAAATGAAAAACAAAGTAATGTAGTTTATTCAATACATTGTAAGAATGAAGATTGTTTTGAGCAGTACATTGGGGAGACTAAAGAAATTCTCAAAAAAAATACTTTATCAACATCGCAGGGATAATACTAGTGGGCCTCAATCGGCAGTACATATGCAACCAAAAGCTAACAACCACTAATTTGATGACAATGAGTTTAAAATCTTAGCGAAAGAACATAGAGTGTTTTTCATAAAACAGCTAAATCAGGGGTGCTCACACTTTTTCAGCATACGAGCTACTTATAAAAATTACCAAGTCAAAATGATCTACCCACGACAAAAATGCAAAACATAAATATTTTCAAATGTTTTAAGGATTCTTTGTATGTACAATACGTCTGTGGTGGTTCTTAATTTGGTTCTCAAATTTGTACAGATGACGGCTGAAGAAACCATCGTTGTATGTACAATGTATGTTGATGTACCTTGCATAACTGAATAAGCCAATATTGCACAACACACATAATAACTACATATACATAACATAATAAATAACTTAAAATTTTTTTGTAATTACCTGAGTTTACTGTTTGATGACTTGCACTGAATTGAATCAGCCAGGGATGCATAGTGCGTACAGTAGCTGCTGACAGCCAGCCTCAAGCACATTTCCAAATGTTCATCATTCATGGTGGAACGGTATTTGGACTTAATGATCTTCATGTAGGAAAAGGCTGACTCACATACATCAGTGGAGCCGAATAATGCAGTCAAGGAGGTAGCACATTTCCTCATCTTGGGGTACTTTTCCTGTGTGAATAAATTACAGAACTGCCCATGAGCCCTGGACTTCAGCAGTGAGAACACTCACAATCTCTGATGTCTTTCCACATTTGCTGGGTTAAATCCTCAGCCATGGCTTCACAGCGCAGACAGCTGCAGAGCTTTGATTGAAGATAATATCTCTGCCTTATTTTTAAAGTCTCTGAACAAGGAGTCAGCTGCTTCAACGAATGCTTCTTTTACCATCTCTCCGTCTTGGAAGGACTTATTGTTTTTAACGATGGCGTGACTCACAATGCTTCGGTTGGCGGCTTTTGCTTTTGAAGTATGTTGAGTGAAAAATGACTGCTGTCCGGACAACTGGGATTTTAGTTCGTCCACCGTTCTCTTTCTCAGCTGGCTTTTCGGCGGGAAGTCAATGTCGTATTTTCCATGAACATTGAATTTTCCCATTCCGTCTCATCTCATCTCATTTTCCGTACCGCTTATCCCTCATTAGGGTCGCGGGGGTTGCTGGAGCCTATCTCAGCTGTCTTCGGGCACGAGGCGGGGGACACCCTGAATTGGTTGCCAGCCAATCGGAGGGCACACTAAGACGTACCAAAGTCACTCTCACACTCACACCTCGGGACAATTTGGAGTGGTCAATCTGCCTGCCATGCATGTTTTTGGAGTGTGGGAGGAAACCGGAGGACCCGGAGAAAACCCACGCGGGTCCGGGGAGAACATGCAAACTCCACACAGGGAGGCCGGACCGGGATGTGAACCGGCGACCTCTGCACTGTGAAGCCGGTGTGCTAACCACTCGACTACCGGGCCGCCCTTCCCATTCCGTATGAAAGTAATATGTTTTACATATTACATACTTTTACCCCTTACTTTATCCAGGTTTCTCACTAATTTTGATCACCATATCTTTTAGCAAGGGCTTAAAATCTGAGGTAATTCGCTGACTAGCTTGTAAATTTTGCTGCGTTTAGCGCCGTTGTTTACGCATGCACGGCGACCTAAAGGTAAAAATTCAGTTGTCATCTGAATGGTTGCCCTGTATGTCAATCAAGTGACGGGACGTTTGATAGGCTGACAAATGTTTTTTTACTGTCACGCTGCGATGGACCAGTACTACCTCCGCGATTGAAGTAATGAGCACCCCTGAGCTAAATCCTTCATTAAATCGATATGGTGGGGTGAGGTTCAATTTGGATCGTTGGTACAACAGCCTGCTTAGGCAAATAGGATTAGTAATACTGATGAGGTGATACCGGTGGAAGTGGGGCAATCAGGCTTGTTGTTCGTCAGAACAATAGGAACAATCAGTGGAGCTGCAGTGAGCAGTCCTCTGCTCCCCCCAACATGAGATCAGGGACCTATCATAGCAGAGTCCGGCACCGCCATGTCTGGACAGTAGGGATATATATATAGGGCCTAAACTACCAGTAAGACTTTAGTTTGCTGACGAAGTTTCTTGGATAAGAAGTGAAACGTCCGACTCCTTCAAAGAAGCATAGATGACGGCTGAAGAAACCTTTTCATTGATTCATTAGTGAGATTCATTTATCTAAATATCATTTAGATGATTTATTTATTTCTCTTATTATTTATTCTTTTCAGATTTTTTGAATTAAGTATTGTCCTTAAAAACTCTCTCACTGAGAACCCATACACCCTGGGGAAGAAACTAATTTAAGTCATTTGTATTTGGGGTCTCGTTCTGTAGGTAGTTCGTAGTTTGTGATAATAGATGACGGTAAGAACATAGATCGACCGGTAAATTGAGAGCTTTGCCTTTTGACTGTGCTTCATCTACAACAGACACATACAAAGCCTGCACATCACTAGTCGTTGCACTGATACATCGTTAATGGTATTAAAAATGTACAAATGTGATACACAGTTTGCAGCAATGTCTGAAGATGCAAACACAACGGTGTCAGTATACCTTTTTCACAACTTTAAAACAGAGTGAGATTGCATTTGTTTGTGTGATACAGGGGATACGTCCTAAATAACTTTTATCAAAAAAAATCATGAAGGTCAATGGCAAGAGTAGCAGAATTGATACACAGTGTGTGTTCACAATACCAGTTAAAATCAATGTGTAGATGCACGTGATATTTGATCAGTAGATGCTCTTTGTCTTCCCAAGATTATCTTTTAATCACTCGACTCTCCCTTTACTGAATATACACCAGACCAGCCTCTATTGTACACCGCTCTCTGTCTTCCTTTCTCTTCCTGCCGATTACCGTAAATATGTACAGTAAAGTCTCGTTATATCGATATCGGATATATCGATAGTCCCGGTTATATCGATACTATTTCTATGCACGTATGGAGAAAATTACATGCAAACAGGGTTGGATATATCGATAGTCCCGGTTATATCGATATTTTTTCGGACTCCCTTGAATATCGATATAACGAGACTTTACTGTATTAGATCTTTTCCGAAATTATCTGCATGTCTGTTTTGTGCTCTCAAACTTATTCTACTGCCCTGTCAGCTTTGTAAGTTCAGTATAGCACTGAGTTCAATCACATTATAAAGCTCAGTTAATACTTCAGGGCAAAAAAAAAAAAAAAAAAAAAAAAAAAGGCTTTGGCATTACCAAAATAAGTCTTGAGCAGTTTGGACAATTTCATATGCCTGACAACAAATTGTTTGCTTGTCCACTGCTTGGTAAGTCTCGGAATAGACGAGAGAGACATCCAGAAAGTCAGTCACGCAACTCTGACAGTAACGTTGCAACTGCAAACATACTTTTGCTATCTCTCTCACCGAGACAGACAGTTAGCAATAACTGAACACCTGAACTACCTCCAGGGGCTACACCCTGGCCCCTGGGGCTCTTCACCTGAAACGGGGTGGAGGTGGGATAGGGGGCTGCATAGCTTCCTTTGCTGCTTGAGGACTGCCTGAAGCATTTTTGAGAAGATATATTTTTTAACAAAGTACACATTTTCAAAGTCTAAATATACAGTATCAACAGCTACGATTTTGAGGCAGGCACTTGGTCACTGAATTCAACTATTTCCATACATCAAGTTCCCAACTCATATACACTTGCCAAATAAACACTGTAGTATTCAAAAGACTGACACGTTGAAGAGGATGCATAATATCCATACAACTGTTTGGTTTCAAAGTGCAGGATATACATTTGCTGAGAAATCAACTCTGGTTGAACAAAAATAAATACATAAATATAAATAAATAACCAACTCGCAATAAATGTGAATCTATCTAATGCTTATATTTTGACACCTGCGATAGATAAATCCAAACGAACCTCCAGCGATGACTCATGGACATAAACAACCCTTTTACACCAACGTGTGTGCCTCTATTGACACAAGCAATTCGGAGCCAAATGAAAAACTAATTAAAGCAAAACATGTAAACCGCGGAATGTTGTATGCATGTCTACTGTACACACATTGGTGTGTTTAACATTTGCAACCTAATTCTGTTATGTTTCAATTATCAGATGCACTTTAGAGTCCACAGCAAGGTTAGACAAACATATCTTAGTTTAAGATCTGGCTTTAGGTATACACATCTTTATTTCAAATTCTCTGCCTATTTAATTAAATTCAGGAGCAGGCTTATGGTAAATAGTGTGTAAGTTAGGTTCAAGGCAAGCTGGTGTAATTTGTGTTGTAGTCCTTAAGCTTCAGGTCATCTAATAGTCATTATCAATAAAAGTCAACTTCATTGCAGTTTAACAGCCACACATCACTTTTCTTATTATCAAAGGTGTAAATGTCATCTTTCCTCAAATTCCTCCTCACATAACCGTCCAATGAACCAATTAGTGGGGAGATACTCTTTAAGCCTTCAGTCAGCCACACTCAAAGTAACTTTATTCATCAATACACATTTTAATATGAATGTAGAGGTTGCGAACAAATTTATTTCAGGTAAGTAAATGTATTAAAACTCATTTTAAAGCCTTTCAATTTAGAGAGAGAGAGAGAGAGAGAGAGAGAGAGAGACAGAGAGAGACTGACAGAGATGAGTGTGTGTGTGTTGTGCGTGTGCACCTGTGTGTGTGCGTGTGTGTGTGTGTGTGTGTGTGTGTGTGTGTGTGTGTGTGTGTGTGTGTGTGTGTGTGTGTGTGTGTGTGTGTGTGTGTTTGTGCGTGCACGTACATGTGTGTAAGGTATGTAGAGTTTGTGCAAGGTTACATTTAGGTGAAGACCGTTTACTAATTTGATGTTATTTGCTGAGGAACACTGATTAAAATAAAGAAACTATACTTTTAGGGATAGATTTTATGGGAAGATGAAAAAAAGAAATCCATTTAGGAGAAACATGATGGACACTGGGCCACATAAAATGATGGAGCAGATATATTTTATAATTTTAATTTTAGATGCAATTGTGTGAAGTGTTATTCTTGGAGCCAAGAATTTCTTAAACTGCGGGGGTTGTTTTCTCCATGTTTTAGCGAGAGAGAGAAGATAAATGTGATTTAAATTAATAGCTCCCTTCAAATAACTCCTCGGCTGGTAAATGATACATTCATCAGATACAGACACCCAATATCCTTTGATTCATGACATTGCGTCCCATATGAAGGGTTCCAAAACACTGTTATTAGGCTTTAATAAAGTATAGCCGTCAATAATCCAATCATGAATCAGTTGAGCCCAGTTGGTTTGTGAGTGAGTCTTTGCTTTTCCAATGAAGAAGAATGTCAATAAAATGTAAAGACATGGCCTAATGACAATGATGAAGTCAATCACGAGAGTGCCGCTTTGCTCGTCAAACATTTACATTTGTTTACATACTTGACTTTGGTTTTGATTTGGTAATACATTCCAATGTAAACAAATTACAGTAAAAAAGGGGCAACGCAGTGTGATATGCACTGTACATCCATATATATGCAAGTAGAATAAAAAAAAAGATCCATATGAGTAGAGCTTCAGCTTTTTCAAGTTCATAATTATCCTGTGGCTTCCAAGGGGAAAAAAAAAAACATTTTATTTGGCCTCCATTTTATCAATGCGTTCTAACGACTTCACCAATACCAATCATATACAAATACCTTTATAGATACATCGAAATGACTTTGCAGTGTGGATGAACGACACAGCTCAGACTTCTATCTGACGAGACTAGACCAGACTATCTGGTTATTCCACATTTGAAGTTCCATACTTGATCACCCATTTCAAAATAAAACATGACAAAGTGCACACTAGTCTGACACGACTTTAGTTTGCTGAGTACTTTTTCAAGAGCATGCAGATTCCCCTAGATGTGTATGTCAGCATAATTACATAAATCAATGGGAAATGGGCCAGCATTTCATCCTGAGGAAAATATTTTTTTTTTCTGCGATCCGATGGATTCTTGCAGAAGCTGCCCCCTTGGGACCTGGGGAGTTTTTCAAGTAAATGTAATTAAAAAGCAGTCTCTGATTGGCAGCTGAATGCCTAAACCAACAAAAGATTGCCTCAAAGAGAGGTCAGAAGTGAAAATAGCATCGGCCTTTGCCGGTGGCCTCTCCTGTCTGGTCCACTGATATTACCAAGTTACCAAATTTATATTTGCAAAAACAAATTGACTCCAATCGGTCTAAGTGAGGATCAAGACCTGGCTGGAAATGTGCAGTGCCACTCGGAAATCGGTTTGTGGACCTCTGTGTAAACAGGGGGTTATTGACAGTGACCTTGACGGGATAGAAAGAGAGGCAATGAAATCAGACCTGATCTTACGTGCCAACTATAAGTATTCTATTCACATTTGTCTTATTCAGCCCAAAAAATAAACAATCCAAAATAATTTACAATCCAAAATTATTTATCTATCTATCTATCTATCTATCTATCTATCTATCTATCTATCTATCTATCTATCTATCTATCTATCTATCTATCTATCTATCTATCTATCTATCTATCTATCTATCTATCTATCTATCTGTCTGTCTGTCTGTCTGTCTGTCTGCCTGCCTGTCTGCCTGCCTGCCTGCCTGCCTACCTACCTACCTACCTACCTACCTACCTACCTACCTACCTACATACATATATATATATATATATATATATATATATATATATATATATATATATATATATATATATATATATATATATATATATATATATATATATATATATATATATATATATATATAGATAATCTCATTTTCCGTATGTCTTCGGGCACGAGGCGGGGGACACACTGAATTGGTTGCCAGCCAATCGCAGGGCACACAAAGACATACAGCAGTCACTCACACTCACACCTCTGCACTGTGAAGCCGGTGTACTAACCACCGACTACCGGGCCGTCATATATATATATATATATATATATATATATATATATACAGTAAAGTCTCGTTATATCGATATCGGATATATCGATAGTTCCGGTTATATCGATACTATTTCTATGCACGCACGGAGAAAATTACATGCAAACAGGGTCGGATATATCGATAGTCCCGGTTATATCGATATTTTTTCGGACTCCCTTGAATATCGATATAACGAGACTTTACTGTATATATATATATATATATATATATATATATATATATATATATATATATATATATATATATATATATATATATATATATACAGTGAGACCTCAGCTTACAAACTTAATTGGTTCCCAGTCAGAGTGTGTAAGGTGAAAAGTGTGTATCTCGAAAAAAAAATTCCCATAGGAAACCATTAAAATGGGAATAATCCGTTCCTGGGTTTCCATAAAATATACTTTTCAACTAAATAAGCCTTAAAACTACACACAACATACATTATTCTATGTGTAATAAATGTGTTATTGTATTGTAATAAAAGAAATACACTGAACTATATAATAAAGTCACTTTATTTACATTTGTGATGGTCATTGATGGCTTGATGGAATGGTGTTGGAGGTCCGAGGTCAAAGGGAATTGCTGTTTGGAAAGAGAGGCACATAACATGAGGACTGTAATTAAAAAAATAAACAGTGCTGTAAAATAAAGTTTTATTTACCTTTTTGATGGTCGTTGATGGCTTATGGAAGGAGAGTCACCTTCCATGAGGACTGTTGGTAACTTAACCTTTGGTGTGGCTTCTCTTCTTTGCTTCTTTGGAGACTCCTCATTATTTTTGCTGATTAAAAACCTTTTAATTGACACCTGTTGCTTTTTGACTTGTAAGGTCTTACGAAGCTGAGACATCACATTATCGTTCATCATGTTGATGATTGTCATAGCCACAGTCTTTTCTGAATGGAACTGTTCGGTAAAAGCCTGCACATCATTCCACTTTGCCAACATTGGCTTGATGAGCTCACTTGATGCTGCAGCCATCTCCTCCTCGTCGCCCTCAGATGTTCTCGAACCATCCGTTGGATGGCTTTAAAATCCTCAATAAGCGCCGAACTTCCAGCGCATGGCGATATCGGCGTGAATTAGCCGTGCTTTCTCACATAAAATAGCTTTACTCACGCTGTCGCCGGATAGCTGCTTTTCAACTTCTTCGATTGCCCGATACTGTCGCTTTGAGAGCACAGAAACACCTTTTGCAACAGACCCACCTTTGATGGTTTCTCTGTTACGGAAAATGGTAACAATGGTTGACTTAGCATAGCCGTGCTCGACCACTAAATCACACAAACGCACACCTCGTTTGTGCTTTTCAATTATATCCTTCTTCTCAGCGACAGTGATTTTATTTTGTGTCTTCTTGGGCTGAACACGAGCCTGTGGTGGGATTTTTTTTCTGTCCCATAACAGTAAAATTATCAGCAAAAAGCTCCATGGAGGCGATCGACGTGTGCATTCAATGAGAGGGGGTGTGGAAAGTCGCGCCGGCTGGAGCGCTGTTTAGTCGTGTGCTTCCGTCGAAAATCACTCGGGCCAGATCCGAAGGTCGTGTGCTTTGGTGTTCTTCCGCCGAAGATTACTCCACCAGCCGTGGTGGGTTTGTATCATGAAAATAGTGCGTATTTCAAGGCTTAATTTTCATAAATTTGACGTTCGTAAGATGAAAAGTTCGTAAGATAAGGTGTTCATAAGCTGAGGTCCCACTGTGTATAGTGTGTGTGTTTGTGTGTGTGTGTGTGTGTGTGTGTGTGTGTGTGTGTGTGTGTGTGTGTGTTTGTCTCAGCACATTCAACAAAAATGGGATGAATTCTGTCGTGTTTTCTTATTTGACACGTAATTTCTCTTATTTCTTTGATCATGTAAACACATTTTTTTCTCCAAATAACTCTGACCGTTGGTATCGTGTTATCAGTGTAATAAAACTAAAGTGGCGGGCCGGAAATTGAAAGTGTATTCATACAGGAAATAACAGCGCTCTGTCATAATCTACAGGCCAAAACATGTGTTTGTCCACGTATTGTGTCCTTATCTGATGCTGGGAGAAAAATGTGGTCTGACATCCTCTTTGATGCTCGTTTTTATTTTTGTTATTGTTAGTATTTTCATCTTCTTGTTCTCTTTGTGAGCAGTTCGGGTTGTTTTCAAAGTGTATAGGTCTTATATATTTAAAAGTCACTGTGTTGAATTTCAGAATAAAAAAGTGAGAATATGTAGTTCTGGCACATCTCGTCACCGTCCTGGGCGCGCCCCGCCCCTCCCCTCCCGTCACCTCCCTCCTTCTCTCACCTGGGCTTCCACAGCTGATTGTCATTTACTCATTGTGCCTTCTGACTATATCTGCCGATCGCTTCTCTCAGTCATTGTCGGTGTATTTTCGGAAGTCACCCACGCTACTACCTTGCTGTCAGGTTCGCTTTTTGTTCCATTGCCTTCACTCACATTCCCCAATTTATGATTTTGTTGTTTTGCATGCGTGTCTCAGTAAAAGACTTTATCCTGATCTCTGTCTCGCCGTTGCATTTCGGATCCAAGCCTTCCCTCCTTCCCTCGCCACTCGAGCCTGGCTTGCTTGCCTCGAGTATCGCAACAAGTTCATTTCAAAAGTTCAAATAAATTAAATAAAAAAATATATAAAGATATTTAGAAATATGAATTGAAATTGTGCAATTGTGCAGCTGGCTCTTGTGTTAATATTTTAAGGCGATGCAAATACAGTCTCGTAACTTAAAGAGCATAAGAGCATTATTAGTGAGGGAGAGTGGGAGTTTACTCAAGGCCACCCTCTGTCTGAAGTCATCGAAAAGCATATTCCTCTGATTCATGCAGAAAAACACAGAACACTGGGTTTATTGCATTTTCACTATTCATGATTGAATGAATGAATTCATGATTGACACATTGAAAAAATAGAAAGCAAACGATTTAATAGCTTAAAGCCCCTCATTTAGTTTTGTTTTAGATGTTTGGTCATGATATTTTACTAAATTTTATTTCAGATGTTTTCCAACCCTCCCAGTCATTTGATGCTTGTTTTCTTTTCTTCCCAAGTCTCGTTGTAAAGCAGTGCATGTGATAAAGGGTATTAAAATAGTTTAAATGTATTGATATTCACTAGAATCATATTTTTAATATACCTCCTTTCAGCATTCACACAATAAGACCCTCTCAGGATGCTAATAATTTAAACATTAACATTTTATCATAAATATTATTGTTGAGTTTATTTTTCATCGAGTTGCTTGTTCTGGAGCCTCAAAGGGACACAAGCCAGTGTCTTCTTGTGCTGGTCCCAAGCCCGGATAAATACAGAGGGTTGTGTCATGAAGGGCATCTGATGTAAGCTTGGCCAAAACAAACATGCCAATGAAACCTCAATCAAAGATGGAGTACACTGATTCGGTGTGGCGACCCCTTGAAGGGAAAAGCCGAAAGGAACAGCAGAAGAAGATTATTGTTGAGTTTACTAAATTTTATTTCAGATGTTTTCCAACCCTCCCAGTCATTTGATGCTTGTTTTCTTTTCTTCCCAAGTCTCGTTGTAAAGCAGTGCATGTGATAAAGGGTATTAAAATAGTTTAAATGTATTGATATTCACTAGAATCATATTTTTAATATACCTCCTTTCAGCATTCACACAATAAGACCCTCTCAGGATGCTAATAATTTAAACATTAACATTTTATCATAAATATTATTGTTGAGTTTATTTTTCATCGAGTTGCTTGTTCTGGAGCCTCAAAGGGACACAAGCCAGTGTCTTCTTGTGCTGGTCCCAAGCCCGGATAAATACAGAGGGTTGTGTCATGAAGGGCATCTGACGTAAGCTTGGCCAAAACAAACATGCCAATGAAACCTCAATCAAAGATGGAGTACACTGATTCGGTGTGGCGACCCCTTGAAGGGAAAAGCCGAAAGGAACAGCAGAAGAAGATTATTGTTGAGTTTATTTGTCAGGAAGTTATGCCTCCTCATTTATTATAAAATGGCAAAATCCATACAAATTATTAACAGAAAAGGACAATGGTCTAAAAATGTGGCATAAAATGGTTCTACTACTTCCTCCCAACTCATGTAGTATGATTTTTATTAGTACGGCCCCCAACTCACTCACACACACACGCACGCACACACACTCTCTCAGACACACACACACAGATACACACACACATACACGCACACACACACACACACGCACATATCCTGCAAAATTAGCCTTTAGTCACTCCGCTTTTCTACTCAGGTGACATACTCGTTATTATTTGACTGATGGTCTGAAGGAGCAAATTGAAACGAGAGAGATGTTGGGGCAAAACTTCTTATTTGCATTCAATTAAATAACTGCTACTTTTCTGAGATGTAGCAAATTAACATAAAATATTTCTATTACTGTAACTCACAAAGTTTGTTTCAAATGCGCGTGTGTATAGGTGTGTGTATGTTTTTTTGTGTGTGTGTCTGTTTGTGTTTGCAAGCATGAGGCAAAGCTCTCCCTCGTAGTTCTAATTGATGTAAAAGGAAAGAGTGTTGACGGCTTGGTGAGGGCTGACATTGTACTTTGGGGCATATCACCCCAATGAATCATAATATGCGAGCACAGATGCTTCAAGCTAATAATCAGCACTCAGAATCCAAAGTTATCTCACTCTCTCACTCTCTCTCTCTATTCCTCTCTCTCTCTCTTTCTTGCTATATATATATATATATATATATATATATATATATATATATATATATATATATATATATATATATATATATATATATATATATATATATAGGGCGGCCCGGTAGTCGAGTGGTTAGCACACCGGCTTCACAATGCAGAGGTCGACGGTTCGCATCCCGGTCCGGCCTCCCTGTGTGGAGTTTGCATGTTCTCCCCGGACCCGCGTGGGTCTTCTCCGGGTCCTCCCACACTCCAAAAACATGCATGGCAGGCAGATTGACAACTATATATATATATATATATATATATATATATATATATATATATATATATATATATATATATATATAATTGCGGCTGGATAGCTCAGATGAGGCATCGGTTTGGCACATGGGAGACGAGGGTTCGAATCCCACTTGGGGCAGAGAAAAATGAGCACAAATACATCATCCAGTGTGGGTCCTTGGGCAAGACCCTTCACGCTAATGCCTACCTCATACAATGATGAGAGACAATAAATGTATGTATGAATGAATGACATGCCGGCTCAGACGTCGCCCGGCCAAACAAGGTCTGCGTCAGGTGCTGGGGAACCAGAGCACCCTGATGAAAAATGGGCTACTGGAACAAAGCGGAGATGGACGAGATGCGATAACATGGCTCTGTTGGAATGCTACTACTCAAGCAACCCGAGTCAGAGGGGTTACATGCGGAGAATGGGGGCTGAATGGTTACTTCGAAACCCACAGTCATGGTTGACCACGAAACAACTAGTAGCTCAGTGTTCCAATATCCACAAACGGCAATTGCTATCACAACTTGAGATTGATGAGGTACAAGACAAATTCCGAGGTGAAGGGCCCCAGACTGCCACATCAGAGGAAGAGGTTCAACCAGAGATTGGGAGGCAAGCCCCAATGAATGATGAAATTGGGAAGCCAGCACCAATGAATGAAATGCTGAGCGAGGCAGCAACTGACCTGAGAGACAAGATCATGGCAAGAATGAAAACTGGGCAACTAAGAAACCGATTACAATGGCTCTGTGAAGTACCACCTGAAAGTCTCATGGAAACTGTGAATGCAGCACTGAGAACGATCCCGACCGGAACGATCACGGAAACCAATGAGTTGATAGCATCAGCATCAGTGATCAGTGATCCTAGAGATGCTTGGCTACAAGAGCAACCATGAGAGCCGCGAGATTCATTACCCACAATGAAAAAGACGGTTGGAGGCTAAGATCAAGGCGGCTCGGTAAGATGTGAGTCAATTGACGGAGACCCAGAGCGGTGTGAATAAAAGGCCAATACCCAAGAGGTTCATGCAGATAACCATACCTGAAGCACTCGAAACTGCCAAACAAAGGCTTCAGGCCTTGTCCAGTCGCCTAAAGAGGTACACGAAAGAGAATGAGGCCAGAAGAATAAACAGGCTGTTCGCAACACAACCTGCGAAAGTGTACGCTCAGTGGCAGGGTTCTAACAGCAGAGCAGACCCTCCAAGGCTGGAAACTGAAAGATACTGGAAAGGCATATGGGAGAAGACGGTTGCACATAACAGCAGTGCACAATGGTTGGTGACTCTGAAAGAGGAGCACAACAATCTACCTGAACAGAATCCAGTTACCATCCCAACGGCAGATATACAAGAAAGAGTCTCAGGTATGAAAAACTGGACGGCACCAGCCCCGGATATGGTCCACACTGGCGAAAGAAACTCACAGCTCTCCACGAGCGCCTAGCAGCACAAATGAACCAGTGGCTGAATGATGGGACTCACCCAGGATGGCTAACCGAAGGGCAAACAATCCTGATCATGAAGGATTCCTCAAAGGGTGCAGTTCCTTCCAACTATCGGCCAATAACCTGTCTCTCCACAACATGGAAGCTCATGTCAGGCATCATTGCGGCTAAGATAAGTGGACACATGGATCGATACATGAGCAAAGCACAGAAAGGCATTGGTAGAGATACTAGAGGTGCCAAACATCAGCTGCTGGTTGACGGAACAGTCGCACAAGACTGCAGGTCCCGACATATCAACCTGTGCACAGCCTGGATTGATTACAAGAAAACATATGACTTGATGCCACACACGTGGATCACTGAATGCAACAGGACTGTGAGAGCCTTCGTTGCAAACTCGATAAGGATGTGGAAAACCACACTTGAAGCCAATGGCAAGCCACTAACGCAAGTGTCCATCAAATGTGGCATATACCAAGGTGATGCACTCTCCCCACTGCTGTTCTGCATAGGACTGCCAGATAAACGCCAAAACAAGCTATGGATACCGCCTCAGAAATGGAGCTACGATCAGTCACCTCCTCTACATGGATGACATAAAGATGTATGCTAAGAGCGAAAGGAACATAGACTCCCTGATCCACACAACCAGGATCTACAGCAGTGATATTGGAATGTCATTCGGGCTGGAGAAATGTAGTCGGATCGTGACTAAGAGGGGCAAGGTAGTCCACACTGAAGGGGTCTCACTCCCTGAAGGAACGATAGCAGACATTGAAATCAGCTACAAGTACCTCGGTATACCACAGGCCAATGGCAACCTCGAACTAGCAACAAGGAAAGCGGCTACGACCAAATACCTCCAGCGGGTGAGGCAAATCCTCAGAAGCCAGCTCAATGGCAAGAACAAGACCCGGGCAATAAACAGCTATGCCCTGCTACTGATCAGATACCCTGCAGGAATAATAAGGTGGCCAAAGGAAGAGATTCAGACCACGGATGTTAAGACCCGAAAACTCCTCACCATGCACGGAGGGTTCCATCCCAAGTCCAGCACCCTGAGACTGTACACAAGCCGTAAGGAAGGAGGCCGGGGACTAGTGAGTGTGAGAGCCAATGTCCAGGATGAAACATCCAAGCTCCATGAATGCATCAAAGAGAAGGCTCCAACGGATGATGTACTCAGAGAATGTCTCAGACATGGGGGAACAGAGGATGAGGTTCTGGAAGAGGGACAATTATGGGAGGAAAAGCCCCTGCATAGGATGTACCACCGAACCATAGCAGAAGTGGCTGATCTCAAGAAGTCCTATGAGTGGCTAGAGAGGGCTGGCCTAAAGGACAGCACAGAGGCACTCATCCTGGCTGCCCAAGAGCAGGCCCTGAACACCAGAGCCATAGAGGCAGGGATATACCACACCAGACAAGACCCAAGGTTTAGGTTGTGCAAAGAGGCACCTGAGACAATCCAACACATAACTGCAGGGTGTAAGATGCTGGCTGGGAAAGCCTACATGGAGCGCCATAACCAGGTGGCTGGCATAGTCTACTGAAACATCTGTGCGGAGTATGGACTGGAAACCCCAAGGTCAAAATGGGAAACATCTCCCAAGGTGGTAGAGAATGACCGAGCAAAGATCCCGTGTGACTTCCAGACACAGACTGACAAGATGGTAATGGCCAACCAACCAGATAATGTGGTCATAGAATAAGGGGAAAGGAAAGCTATTGTCGTGGATGTCGCGGTCCCGAGTGATGGAAACATCAGAAACAAGGAACATGAGGAAATGGAGAAATACCAAGGGCTCAGAGAGGAGCTGGAGAGAGAATGGAAGGTAAAGGTGACAGTCGTGTCTGTGGTGGTCGGAGCACTCGGGGCAGTGACCCCCAAACTCGACGAGTGGTTGCAACAGATCCCGGGAACAACATGGGATATATCGGTGTTAGCGCAGTGTTCGGAACAGCACGGATACTGCGCAGAACCCTCAAGCTTCTCAAGGTGAGACGAAGATTTTTTATTTTTATTATATATATATATTTATATATATATATATATATATATATATATATATATATATATATATATATATATATATATATATATATATATATATATATATATATATATATATATATATATATATATATAGTAAAGTCTCGTCGTATCGATATCGGTTATATTGATAATACTGCTTATTACGATACTATTTTCAGTTATTATGTTCAGTACGATACATGGTTATTACGATAATCCGGTTACTACAGTGCCCTTCATCTCCCGCCGGCCATTTTGCTATGTTATATCGATACAAAAGCAGTTTAAGGTGAATCGATATTTGCTTAGGGGTTTCTATACAGTACCACCGTTATCGAAATCTGCATCGGTCGCACCGTTGACCAGCTTCCGTGTCTTGCGCAGTGTCGCAGACGCCATTTTCTACCATTTTCAACCATGGCGAAATGAAAGAAGTGTGACCTCGGAACGAAATACAAGGCAATCGTGGCTGTTGAGGAGAATCTAACATGGAGCAAATCCTCCATTGCAAAAGAATTCGACGTGCCGCAAAATACTTTATCAATGTAATTGAAGAGTAAGGATAAAATAAAGACGGCATACGAAGCATTGGACCTGCATCAAAGACAATACTGTAGTCTTGGATTGGATTGGATTGGATATGCCTTTATTAGTCTCACAGTGGAGAAATTTACATTTCACAGCAGCAAAGTGATGAAAGGAATGAAAGTAGAAAAACAAAATACATGAGCTGCTGGAAAGGCAGCCACTCTCGGGGCGCCGTCTTGAAGTCAAAAGAACAAAAAAAAACTAAATAACAAATAATATGACATCATAGAGACAATATGACAAAACAAAGACACAGAGAGACATTCATTCTTCAGGACTTGCTGTACCCTCTTTGTGATGACATGAAGCAGTTCTAGATGAAAGAGGAGAGGATCAAAGTGTCTTTCCACCAGTGGATCAGGGACATCATGGTGGAATGTGCACGTCAACCACAAACCAAATGCCGAAAGCAAACACGCAGCTGCTGCATCCATTGTCGAAAAGAGACTGTCTCACATCTCCTGTTCCACATAAATCTGCTTTAATTCCAAGCCGCAACAGTTCCACATACGCATCGGCGCTCTGCGCTGACGCTCCTTTCTTCTTATCGCGGGTTCCTCAAGCCATGCATCCATCCAGCCGCAGACTGCCAACAGCACTGACCTTCCACTAAACAAAGCGGGGCTGTGAAGATGCTGCCCATTACAGGCGCAAAAAAGCACAATGGCCCCTTCGGTGTCCAGCGATGACAGTCGAATGGCACCGACATTCCTCCAATTCAAAAACAGTACTGGCATATTCATGCTGCCGAAAAGGCGCAACCGCTCAGCACAGTCTCATCCTTGATGAATGTTGTGGTCAAAAATGCTAAAAAACAATCCGTATCCGTTCCACACGACGCACAACAACACAAAGTGACAAAAGAAAACACAAAACAAGACAAAAACAACCAAAAAAAGCAAGGCTCATGAGAGCACTTGCTGAGGCTGCCTACTCGGGCGCCATCTTGGACTTCTTAGTCTTCTTATACAGTATACAGTAATTTGACACCAATCTCAAACATGGGGAACCTTGTGATATCCGAACAACGTACAAGGCAATCGTGGCTGAGGAGGACAATCCAACAAGCGACTCCTTCATCGCGAAAGAATTTGACGTGCCGCAGAATAATTCATCAACGTAATGTAAACATTGCAGTTTTCTTTTTCCACACATATATTTAATTGTGTTGTATTCAGATATCTTTATCGCTTCCAATAATCAGTGTTTTTCATATATTTGTACATGCTGGCGTTCGTGGTGTCTCTCGTGTGTACAATGTCAAGTCATACTCAGAGTCACGATTGCAAGAGTGCGTTATAAAAATAATAAATAATATTTTTATTTAATTAAAGTCCAGTACAAAATCATGCTAGATACGCAATCCATGAACCCAATGACAAAATTACATGCCATATCAAAGATCCTCTATTTATTGCCCCCGCTTCATGCAGTACGGCGCAGGATCGCATATATCAATAGTACGGTTATATCGATATTTTATCTGACTCCAAAGAATATTGATATGACACTTAGAGAGAGAGAGAGAGACAGAGAGAGCGATATATATATATATATATATATATATATATATATATATATATATATATATATATATATATATATATATATATATATATATATATGTGTGTGTGTGTGTGTGTGTGTAGTCTCTCTCTCTCTCTCTCTCTCTCTCTCTCTCTCTCTCTCTCTCTCTCTCTCTCTCTCTCTCTCAACCTACTCGAGTGATTGCACGATCCCGTAAGGATTAAAACACATTGTGAGGGAAACAAATGTTTTGAACAAAGCAGGATGAGTAATTAGGCGAAGCCCCAATGTTTAAAATTATTTATTTAACCATTAAAACAGTCGGGCGGCCCGGTAGTCAAGTGGTTAGCACACCGGCTTCAAAGTGCAGAGGTCGCCGGTTCGCGTCCTGGTCCTGCCTCCCTGTGTGAAGCTTGCATGTTCTTCCCGGGCCCGTGTGGGTTTTCTCCGGGTCCTCCGGTTTCCTCCCACATTCCAAAAACATGCATGGCAGGCAGATTGAAGACTCCAAATTGTCCCTCGGTGTGAGTGTGAGAGTGACTGTTGTTTGTCCTTGTGTGCCCTGCGATTGGCTGGCAACCAATTCAGGGTGTCCCCCGCCTCGTGCCCGAAGACAGCTGGGATTGGCTCCAACACCCCCGCGACCCTAATGAGGAATAAGCGCTACGGAAAATGGATGGATAGATGGATGTATAAAACAGGCGGCCCGGGACTCGAATTGTTAGCATGCTGACTTCACAGTGCAGAGGCACCAGGTTCAATTCCATATCAGGCCACCCTGTGTGGAGTGCGCATTTTCTCTCTGAGCCTGTGTGAGTTTTCACCAGGTCCTTCAGTTTCCTCCCACATAACAAAAACAGGTAGACTGATCGAAAATTTAAAATTGTCTGGAGCTGTGAATATGAGCGTTAATGGTTATTTGTTTCTGTGTGCTCTGCGATTGGGTAGCAACCGGTTCAGGGTCTTATTCGCTTACTGCCTGAGGGCAACTGGGATAGGCTACAACACTCCACTCAACTGAAAATGGGGCATTTTGGACAATTTTTGAATAAATAAATAAACAAATAACAAACATAAATAAGTACATTAATACATACATCCATACATAACGATAAAAATAAATAAATACAAAAATAAATACATACATGAATACATAAAACACTTTATTCAATTGGATTGGAATAGCCTCTCCATGACTCATCACCTTACCGTGGTGGAGGGGTTTGTGTGTCCCAATGACCCTAGGAGCTAGGCCAGGGCTGGGCAAACTTTTTGACTTGCGGGCCGCATTGGGTTCTAAAATTTGACAGAGGGGCCGGGCCAGGAGCATTTGGAAGGAGTGTTTGGGCCGGAAATACTAAACCTAAAGCACCAAATCCAGCAGACATTTAAACAGCTTCTTCCCCCAAGCCATTAACTCTTTGAACTCTTTCAACAGTAGCCAAAATGGAACTGTATAGTGCCACTTAGCAGTTTTTTTGACAACGATACTAGTGCAGCGTGTTCTACCGGAAACAAATTCCTTGTGTGTCCTACATACTTGGCAATAAAGATGATTCTGATTCTGATTCTGATTCTGATTAAAGGACAACTGACGCCTCCGGACAAGTTATGTCCATAATTTGTAAAATCACTTCAAATGACTTTGACTGAGCATATTTTACAAAGATTCCACAGCATATAGCTATAGTTTACGTTTTAAGACTTGCGCTGAATATTTCTGAAGTATTGTTTTCGAGTTAATGACGATCCCCATGTGACGTCACGTTTGGACCGCCCCTGACCGAGAAAGCGACACACAATGCATTTTGCGGTACTTTGTTTAGTCTGAAAACTTCGTGTTGATCCGTGTTGATGGCGAAATTAGAAGGAAAAGACATAAATAACGCGATGGTGAGTCGTGTGTTGCACCATGACAACTATTTGATATTAACTGACACAAATTCCCAGCTGACAAATCAGCCCAATTCCAATGGAGCTTGGGCGCCATCTTCTGCATTTTCTGGGACGCTACATTGCTGTCTTTTAATCAATTGCAAACATTTATGCTCTCGTCTTCAGAACTATTAAAATCATATTCATAACTGGATGAGTAACAAGAAAGCAGCTTCTCCGAATCTGAAGCCATTGTTTTGATTCTCGAGCAAGGCAAGACATCTTGGCGTGACGTCACGAACAAGGGGGTGGGACCTTCTGAAACTGGCCATTTCCGGATTCATTTTGAAGTCATTTTTATTGGTGTTTTTCATTTCACTAAAAATATCAGCCTGTGTTTTGGGTATTTTAGATGCTATCCAACGTTTTTCTGATGTCAATAAGAAACAAAAAAAAAAATGGTGCCGGTTGTCCTTTAAATGTAGTGTGTACAAACCTACTAGCACAGTCAGAGCACTACAACCCAATTTATTAACTGTCTTTCAAATGTGAAAAATATCCCTGATCAATTAATAAGTTTGTCTCAAGGAATATGCAAGATATGGCATTTACAGACTATTTCGCAGATACTGGGAGGAGGAAATGGAAATAGATTCAAATAACATATGCACTGTGATTTATCGCGTCTGATTTTATTGCTGATTGGATTGCGTCTGTTTTTAATAAATTTCAATCGAAGGTGCAAAGTTAAGAAATCAACATTTATTGAAAAATTGAATCACTTTCAACATTCAAAACATATTATTCCAAAACGAAATATTTGCATATCATTTTCCAAAATAGATGCACAGAACCACAGCCCAGAACAAAGATTCAAAAGAAGCTAACAACATATGTGACGCTACAAAACGTAAATTTATGTCAAACCGTGACTGTAAAGTGTACGTGAGAGTTATGAAAGGGGCTTAGTGGCTTGTAGTAAGCAATGCAAACATTACATTGTGCACCATAGTGATAAATGACTACTGCAGCGAAATCTGCAGCCTTGGGCATTTACCGTAAATTAACCCAGGTAACATTTGTGGTAGGTACCGCCTTAATTAATATAAAATACTTAATACTTTGTCATAATGTTTTTTATTTGTGATTGCTGGTCTTATCTGTTTCAAGTTGTGAAAAATGGGGCAGGCGACTTTTAAGAATTGTCTGCCCTTTTGTCCACTACCTTTTAGTCACGATTTTCAGACATTGTTTTTACTATAATTTGGACAAGTTCGGCGGGCCGGATTAAAAAGCCTAACGGGCCGTATGTGGCCCGCGGGCCGTAGTTTGCCCATACCTGAGCTAGGCAGTGACGTGCAGTCAGGGGAGGCAGGTGAGGCTCTGCCTCACCTGTCATCATGGAAATATCAAATGAAAAAATAAACATAACAGTTATATTTATTTAGTGATTTGTACTTTAAAATTATTTTCCATTTAACTTCACCATTTTTTGATTTTTTTTTTCAAAATCGCTGAATTTTCACATTTACCGTTCAAATACTAAGTAGACACGAGCGGTGAGGCAGCAGCCGGCTGAGCCTCACCATGGATTGCGCAATGACAATGCTAACTGTGCTGGCTTGCTCTGCAATGAGACCGCATTGCTGTCCCTCTGCATATTGCTTTTAAAGTGTTCAATCATTTTTAGTATATGAACTATATTTCTACAGTTTAGCTGGTGTATATAAGCTGTTGTACTGTCACTGTACATCAGGGGTCTCAAACTCAATTTACTGGAGGCAGAGTCTGTCTGGGTGAGGTTGGGCCGCATTATGATTTCCACAAGAAAAGCATAGATAAAACATCCCAATGTTCTCAAAATCTTAATTTATAACACACAAAAAAAATGAATTAATTGAATAAATAAAAAATGAATAAAAAATAAATTAACCAGTAATAAATAAATAAAATAATTATAATGACCATGAGGCAGATACAGACGACTGAGAAAACCACAGGAAAACTAACGATTTTAATACAGTTTCAAAAGTCTGTATTAACAGTTATTGAACCTTTAGCTATCTTAACATAAATAAAATATTGAACATGAACTGTCCTAAACGTGGCTTCTTTTGCCAACTTGTTCAGCTTCACACACGTTTCATTCATATCAATCATTTGGGCCGCACTAACATTAATGTTACATATCAAGGCGGGCCGCAAATTATTTTTATTATTATTTTATTTTATTTTTATGAAACCTGTGCATATGTGAGGCACACAGAATAGAGAGACTTTTAAAACTGAAGAAAGATAAGGACGGCTTCTATAAAGAAGGTATAGATGCCTTTCTTCAGAAGGAGCGGCACATGGACTTAATTTATAAGTAAAGGTAACACGATAATAACGTTTTTTAATTCTTTTTTTCTATGCAACAGTTTATATAAAGAATGCTGACATGACATTTTCAACAAAACATGTTAACTGTTGCCAATCAAATGGTGAATAAGCTACTCTGTAGAATTCATGTTTGTAAATCTGACTGTGATGACGTCAGTGCCTCACCAACTATGAACCTCACCGCACGTCACTGGAGCTAAGTTGTCTGGGGCTTTATGCCCCTGGTAGGGTCACCCATGGCAAACAGGTCCTGGGTGAGGGACCAGACAAAGTCCGACTCAGAAGACCCCGTATGAAGAAAAACACAAATGGATTTTGTTTTCCCTTGCCCGGACGCGGGTCACCGAGGCCCCTCTCTGGAGCCAGGCCTGGAGATGGGGCTCGTTGGCGAGCGCCTGGTGTCCGGGCCTACACCCATGGGGCCCGGTCGGGCTCTGCCCGAAGAGGAAACGTGGGTCCCCCTTCTCAAGGGCTCACCACCCATGGGAGGGGCCAGCGGGGTCGGGTGCATTGTGAGATGGGCGGCAGCCAAAGGCGGGGACCCTGGCGGTCCGACCCTCGACTGCAGAAGCTAGCTCTAAGGACGTGGAATGTCACCTCTCTTACAGGGAAGGAGCCCAAGCTGGAGGTCGAAAAGTTCCGACTAGACATAGTTGGGCTTGCCTCCACACACAGCCTGAGTTCCGGTACCAGCCCTCTCGAAAGGGGTTGGACGCTCTTCTACTCTGGAGTTGCCCACGGTGAAAGGCGTAGAGCAGATGTTGGCATACTTATTGCCGCCCGGCTCGCCGCCTGTACGTTGGGCTTCACCCCGGGAGACGAAAGGGTTGCTACCCTCCACCTTCGTGTCGGGGGACGGGTTCTGACTGTTGTCTGTACATATGCACCAAACAGCAGTTCAGTGTAACCATCCTTTTTGGAGACCTTAGGGGGTGTGCTGGAGAGCACTCACCCTGGGGACTCCCTTGTTCTGCTGGTCGATTTCAATGCTCATGTGGGCAATGACAGTGAGACCTGGAGGGGCGTGATTGGGAGGAACGCCTCCCCCGATCAGAACAGGAGTGGTGTTTTGTTATTGGACTTCTGTGCTCGACACGGATTTTCTATAACAAACACTTCATTCAAACATAAGTGTATCCAGATGTGCACGTGGCACCAGGACACCCTTTGTCGCAGTTCGATGATTGACTTTATTGGATTGGGATTGGATTGGATTTGCCTTTATTAGTCTCACAGTGGAGAAATTTACATTCCATAGCAGCAAAGTGATGATATGAATGAAAGTAGAAAAACAAAATACATGAGCTGCTGGAATGGCAGCCACTCTCGCGGCGCCGTCTTGAAGTAAAAAAAAAACACACAAAAACCTAAATAACAAATAATATGACAGCACAAAGACAATATGAAAACACAAAGAAACAGAGAGTCATCCTTCTTCAGCACTTTCTGTACCCTCTTTGTTACATGACGCATGACGAAAGCGTCTTTCCACCAGTGGATCAGGGACATCATGGTGGAACGTGCACGTCGACTACAAGCTAAATGTTGAAAGCAAACATGCAGCTGCAGCATCCATTGACGTAAAGAAATTGTCTCACATCTCCTGTCCCACATAAATCAGCTTCAATTCCAAGCCGCAACAGTTCCACATACGCATCGGCGCTCTGCGCTGACGCTCCTTTCTTCTTATTGCTCCCCAAGCCATGCATCCATTCAGCCGCAGACCGTCCAACAGCACGGAGTTTATAGTTGTATCATAGGATTTGCGGCCTCATGTTTTGGACACTCGAGTAAAGAGAGGGGCGGTGCTGTCAACTGATCACCACCTGGTGGTGAGTAGGCTCCGTAAGTGGGGGATGATGCCAGTCCGACCTGGAAGACCCAAACGTGTTGTGAGGGTTTGTTGGGAACGTATGGCGGTTTCCCCTGTCAGAAGTAGTTTCAACTCCCACCTCCGTCAGCACTTTCCACATGTCCCGGGGGAGGTGGGGGATATTGAGTCCGAATGGACCATGTTCCGTACCTCCCTTGCAGAGGCGGAAAATCGGAGTTGTGGCCGTAAGGTGGTTGGTGCCTGTTGTGGCGACAACCCCTGCACTCGCTGGTGGACACCAGTAGTAAGGGATGCCGTAAAGCTGAAGAAGGAGTCCTACCGGGCCTATAGAGCCTGTGGGACCCCTGAGACAGCTGACAGGTATCGATTAGCCAAGCAGAATTCAGCCTAGGTAGTCACCGAGGTAAAAACATGGAGAGTTCGGTGAGGCCATGGAAGCCGACTTTCGGACCGCTTCGAGGAAATTCTGGGTCACCATCCGGCATCTCAGGAAGGGAAAGCAGTGCACCACTAACACTGTGTACAGTGAGGATGGGGCGCTGCTGACCTCGACTCGAGACATCGTGAACCGGTGGGCAGAGTACTTCGAAGACCTCCTCAACTCCACCAACATGCCTTCCTTGGAGGAAGCAGTGTCTGGGGACTCCGAGGTGGGCTCTCTGATCTCTGTGGCTGAAGTCACCGAGGTGGTCAAAAAGCTCCTCGGTGGCAAGGCCCCGGGGGTGGATAAGATCCGACCGGAGTTCCTAAAGGCTCTGGATGTTGTGGGGCTGTTCTGGCTGACACGCCTCTGCAACATTGTGTGGTCATTGAGGAGAGTGCCTCAGAACAGGGTGGTGGTCCCCCTTTTTAAAAAGGGGGACCGGAGGGTGTGTTCCAACTACAGATGGATCACACTCCTCAGCCTCCCTGGAAAGGTCTACTCAGGGGTTCTAGAGGGGCGGGTCCGTCGAGCAACAGTGTGGTTTTCGTCCCGGCCGCGGAACAGTGGACCAGCTCTACACCCTTAGCAGGGTGCATGGGAATAGGCCCAACCAGTCTACATGTGCTTTGTGGACTTGGAGAGAGCGTTTGACCGTGTCCCTCGTGGAGTTCTATGGAGGGTGCTTCGGGAGTATGGGGTACAGGAACGCCTCATACGGGCCGTTCGGTCCCTATATGACCAATGTCAGAGTCTGGTTCGCATTGCCGGCAATAAGTCGGAATCGTTTCCAGTGAGGTTTGGGCTTCGCCAAGGCTGCCCTTTGTCACCAATTCTGATGATGGACAGGATTTCTCGGCGCAGCCGAAGCGTTGAAGATTTGCGTTTTGGTGGCCTCAGTATATCGATGAAATGTTTTCATCAGCCGTCATCTGTACTTCTTTGAAGGTGTCGTACGTTTCGCTTCTTATCCAAGAAACTTCACAAGCAAACTAAAGTTTTACTGGTAGTTTAGGTCCTATATATATATATATATATATATATATATATATATATATATATATATATATATATATATATATATATATATATATATATATATATATATATATATATATATATATATATCCCTAACGACTGGCCTGATTGCCCCACTTCGACCGGTATCACCTCATCAGTATTACTAATCATATGTTGCCTAAGCAGGCTATTGTATGAATGATCCAAATTGAACCTCACCCCACCAAACCGGTTTAATCAAGGATTTAGTTGTTTTATGAAAATCACTTATTTTACTCCCCTTTCAAACCATCTATGTTCTTTCGCTAAGATTTTAACCACACTGTCGTCAAATGAATGGTTGCTAGCTTTTAGGTGCTTATGTACTCCCGATTGAGGCCCACTAGTTTTGATCCCTGCAATGTTGATAAAGTATTTTTTTGAGAATGTGTTTAGTTTCCCCAATGTACTGCTCTTTACAATTTTCATTCTTACAATGTATTGAATAAACTACATTACTTTATTTTTCATTTGGCAGCCTATCTTTTGGATGCACTAATTTTTGCCTGAAAGTGTTTATCGGTCTGAAATAAGTTGGTATTTTGTGTTGCCAAAGGACTCTTTGTAGTTTTTCGGAAACTCCTGCCATGTAAGGTTCTGCTACTCCTCTCCTTTTTGTATCTTCAGAATTTTTGGTTTCATTGCCTATTCTTTCTTTCTGACATTTGTTAAATGACCACTGAGGGTACCCACAGTTTGTGAGTGCTCTCCTGATATGTTTTGACTCCTTTTCTCTACCTTCAACGCTTGCTGGTATTAGTTTAGCCCTATGCTGGAGGGTTCTGATAACTCCTAGTTTGTGTTGTAAAGGGTGGTTCTAATTGAAAAGTAAGTATTGATCAGTGTGCGTAGCCTTCCTAAAGACTTCGGTTTTTAGCGCTCTGTCCTCTTTTATAATTACTTTACAATCCAAAAAGGCTGGTTGGTTCTCTTTAATGTCCTCACGAGTAAATTTAATGTTGATGTCTACTGAGTTGAGGTGATCTGTGAAGGATATAATTTCTTGTTTTTTAATTCTGACAAAAGTATCGTCCACATAAACCAGTTTCTAGTTTTTGTCCCCAGGAACGATGTGAGGGCCTGTTTCTCAATCTCTTCCATGTACAGATTAGCCACTATGGGTGAAACTGGTGAGCCCTTAGCACAACCATGAATTTGTTTGTAAAATGTCTCCCTAACTTGAAAATACTTATTATTAAGGCAGATTTCCAATAATTAGCAGATGTGGTCCGGTTTAAGTTTGGTTCTTTCATGCAGAGAAAGGTCCGCCAGCAGTCTCGTCCTCACCACTGAGACTGCTGCTGGGGTAGGGACAGATGTAAAGAGAGAAGTCACATCGTAAGATTCCAATGTTTCCTCAGGTTCCAATATGAGGTCTTTAATCCTCTCTATAAACAATCTTAGACACTTTATGCACCATTGTGTTGTATGAAGCAGTTCGAGGTGTAAGAGGAGAGGATCAAAGTGTCATTTTCACCAGTGGATCAGGGACGTCATGGTGAACTGTGCACATCTACTACAAGCTAAATGTTGAAAGCAAACACGAAGCTGGAGCATCAATTGATGAAAGAGACCACATCTCCTGTCCCACGTGAATCCGCTTCAGTTCCGTTGACGGTTCTTTTTTCTGCATGCATCCATTCAGCCTCAGAATGTCCAACAGCACCAAGCTTTCCGTTGAAAGCGGGGCTGTGAAAATGCTGCCCATTACCGACGCCAAAAAAGCACAATCGCCCCAGAACTGTCCAGCTATGACAAATGGCACCAATATTCCTCCCAATCAAAAATGGTGTTGGCATATTCATGCTGCCAAAAAGGGGAAAGCGCTCAACGCAGTCAGCTTCTTTATGAATGTCATGGCCAGAAATGCTGAAAATAATCTACATCTGTTCCACATGACTCCTAACAACACAAAATGACAAATGATAACAAAAAAACAATGCACACAAAAAAAAGAGCAAGGCTCATGGGAGCACTTGGTGACGGCTGCCTACTCCGGCGCCATCTTGGACGTCTCAATGTTTCCTGGCTGTACTCCCCTTTTAGTGTGTGGGTACCATTATTGTTCTTTGTTTTGCGACCGGTAATTCCTATTTGGGATTTGATGGGTTATGATAATTAAATTACAAGGTATTTCACGCAATTCAATTTATTACTTAATGTATGACATGGACATCATGCTTTGCGACGCGTAACAGCTTTAGCGTGATTTTACCACCTGAAGAATACGACTGAAGCAGAGACAAGTTAACGCCTGGGCCTATATTGGTTTCACATCACAATCAGTCCATTTGGCATTGACCGGTAATCGATTAAAAAGGGGCAGTAAACCCAAAAGTTGCAACAATATATGCATGGCTCCCCACTAGTCTAAACATGGCAATGTGATAGCATTTAGGCTTGTGGGCCTGCATCAAACCGCGGCCACCTTAACTGACTCATAGGCCCTGGGTCCTTGTTACCTTCATTGCTTGATTGCAATGACCCACCAGTGTCATGCTCTCCATCTGCCGTCATTATGGCTAAAAAACACTCCTGGAGTATCCCTGATATCCAAACTGTCTAGCTTGCACATACATGTCACATTCACTTGGTCAGTTTGCCTGGTTAAACAATTCCAAACAGTGGGATCACTGACATGAATGCATCAATTAATGTCATTTGCGGATCAAAAACAAACATTTTCTCTTCCGTGTAACTTCACTCTGTCCCACTCATTCACAAATGTATTCCATTATTGACCTTCATTCCTCTCTTTTCCATGGCAAACCTCTCTCGTTTCTACTCCACCTATTTCATGTAAATTTGCTACACCTAAAAAAAGTAGCAATTATTTAATTGAGCGCAAATGAAATGTTTTGCCGCAGCATCTCCTATATAATAATACTATACATTCGCCTTGAAAATGTTTGCCAGTGTCAGCAAATTTTACCCTGTGTTCATATTAAACATCTTAAAAAGGGAAATGAGTATGAGTTGATAAATAGTTGTAATTGGAGCATAAGCTATACATTGAGTCTGAGTTTAATATTAACAATTATAAGACAGAAATATGTTGAATGTTATTATTTGGCATATCACACCACCCTCTTATATTCACACTAATATAGTTGGGTTCATGAGCATCTGCAGTTACTTAGACACGGGACAAGGAAAATCAAAAGAACAGCAAGGAGCCAAACATCAGGAAATTGAAGGATAGGGTGAAATATTAATGAAGTAACATAAACAGCATGAACATGAATATAAACAAAGTGGATTGCTTCCTATTTACACGCCGTCTGTGGACTGTCATAGTCCGTGAGTGAGGAGGTACAGGTGTGAACAAGAGGTTTGTGCAGTTACTTCTCCTGACACTGTGACGAACGCTCGAGTGCTAGGAGGCAGACCTCGAGCGACGGAATCTTGGTGATAGGGAAGGACCCGAAATACACGGCGTGACAGGCTTGGATGGATCAAGAGTCTTTACTGGAAACAGCATCAAATAATAACAAACAGGGAAGAGTGGAGGAAGATAACTGAATGACAGCAGACCTGGCAACACGGAAGTGGAAACGGCAATGACCAAAAATACTCCGACGGAGACGGTAGTGAGCGGGAGACAGATATAGTCAGAAGGCACCATCAGTGAATGACAATCAGCTGTGGGAACCCAGGTGAATGACGATTGGAGGGGCCGTCTCCCAAGATTGGCGGAGGAGGTGACAGGAGGGGCGGGGCGCGCCCCGGATGGCAACGAGATGTGACAGTGCCCCCCCCCCTCAAGGGACGCCTCTCGGCGGCCCACCAGGCTTGGATGGGTGAGCCGCATGGAACGCCCGGGTGAGGGATGGGTCGAGGATCCAGGAACGTGGGACCCATTGACGTTCCTCAGGTCCATAGCCCTCCCAGTCGACCAGATACTGCACTCCTCTGCCCCTGCGCCTGGAGTCCAGTATCTCCCGCACGGTGTAGACTGGTCCGTCGTCCAATATCCGGGGGGGAGGTGGGGGGGGCGGGCGTGGGGGCTAAGGGGCTGGTCTCCACTGGCTTGAGGAGGGAAACATGAAACACGGGGTGGATCCGCATGGTGGGTGGTAGCCGGAGCCTCACCGAGACCGGGCTGAGGATGGCCTCGATGGGGAAGGGACCCGTGAAGCGTGGGCCCAGCTTGGCCGAGGACCCTGCCAGCCGAAGGTCCTTCGTGGATAGCCAGACCTCCTGCCCGACCTGGTAGCTGGGTGCTTGCCGCCGATGGCGGTCTGCCACCCGCCGGTTCCGGGATGCGGTGCGTGACAGGGCGTCCCTGGTCTCCTTCCAGACTCTGTGGGCCCGTCTGAGGTGATGATCGATAGACGGGACCTCCACCTGGCCTTCCTGTGTGGGAAACAAGGGCGGCTGATAGCCACAGGCGGACATGAATGGGGACCGACCTGTGGCTGCGGAGACCAGGGAGTTGTGGGCGTACTCCACCCAGGGTAGGTGCAGGGCCCACGACGCCGGGTTGTGGAGGCACACGCACCGGAGGGCCGCCTCCAGGTCCTGGTTCTTCCTCTCCGTCTGTCCGTTGGTCTGGGGGTGGTAACCAGATGACAGGCTCGCCGATGCCCCTAGGGACCGACAGAAACGCTTCCATACCTTGGACACGAACTGCGGTCCCCGGTCCGACACGATGTTCGTCGGAATCCCGTGGAGACGGACGACATGGTTAACCAGGAGTTGAGCCGTCTCGGTGGCGGACGGCAACCTGGTTAACGGAACAAAGTGGGCCGACTTGGAGAATCGGTCCACTACGGTGAGGACGACCGTCTTGCCACGGGAGGGGGGAAGGCCTGTCACGAAGTCGACGGAGATGTGGGACCAGGGTCTGGACGGAACCGGTAGGGGCTGGAGGAGTCCGGCCGGGGGCTGGTGGGAGGCCTTTCCACGGGCGCAGGTCGGGCAGGCCTTCACGAAGAGGGTGATGTCCCTCCTAAACCCCGGCCACCAGAACCGTTGGGCGATGAGTTGGATCGTCCTGTTGACCCCCGGGTGGCAAGCTATCTTAGATGTGTGCCCCCAGATAAGCACCTCAGTGCGTAGAGGGGGGGGGACGAACAGGCGATCCTTGGGACAGCCCCTGGGGATGGTGGTAGTTCCCTGGACTTGTTGGACTTTTCTCTCAACCTCCCACCTCAGGGGGCCCAGGATGCGCTGGGCCGGCAGGATGTTGGCGGTGGTCTCCTCCCTTTCTGCCGGCTCATGGATACGGGATAGGGCGTCGGGCTTGGTGTTCTGTGACCCTGGGCAGTATGTGAGAGAAAAGTCAAAACGGGTGAGGAAGAGTGACCATCGGGCCTGCCGTGAGTTAAGTCTCTTGGCCGACCGGATGGCCGCCAGGTTCTTGTGATCCGTGTAGACGGTGAAGGGGTGTTTAGCTCCCTCAAGCCAGTGTCTCCATTCCTGCAGGGCCAGGACGACCGCCAGCAGTTCCCGATTGCCGACGTCGTAATTGGCTTCGGCGGGGCTGAGCCGGCGGGAGAAGAAGGCGCATGGGCGTAGCTTCTGGTCGGTGGGAGAGCGCTGGGAAAGGACGGCCCCTACTCCGGACTCGGATGCGTCAACCTTGACCGTGAACGGGAGCTCCGGGTCGGGATGACGCAGAACAGGGGGGTTGGTGAAGGCACGACGGAGGCGGTTGAAAGCCCCCTCAGCATCGGGAGTCCACCTGAAAGGGAGCTTGGTGGACGTGAGGTTAGTGAGGGGGAGTGCCTTCTGACTATACCCGCGAATGAAGCGGCGGTAGAAGTTGGCAAACCCCAAAAACCGCTGAAGCTGCTTGCGCGTCATTGGGATCGGCCATTCCACCACCGCCTTGGTTTTGGCGGGGTCGGCCCTGAGCTGCCCCTGCTCCACAACAAACCCCAGGAACGACAGAGAGCGGACATGGAAGTCACACTTCTCTGCCTTCACATAGAGCCGGTTTTGCAGGAGCCGCGCCAGGACCCGTCGGACGTGTTGCCGGTGTTCTTCTGCAGAGCGAGAAAAAATAAGAATGTCATCAAGGTAAACAAAAACAAAAACATTGAGGAAGTCCCTGAGCACATCATTTATCAAATTCTGGAATACGGCAGGCGCGTTCGTGAGCCCGAACGGCATCACCAGGTATTCAAAGTGCCCTAAAGGCGTCTTGAAGGCTGTTTTCCATTCATCCCCCTCACGGATTCGGACCAAATGGTAGGCGCTGCGAAGGTCTAATTTAGAAAAAATGGTGGCGGACTGAAGGGGCGCAAAGGCCGAATCCATGAGGGGGAGAGGGTATTTGTTGCGGATGGTGATGTCGTTCAGGCCCCGGTAGTCAACGCATGGGCGCAGGGATCCGTCCTTCTTGTCGATAAAGAAAAACCCTGCGCCCAGCGGGGAACGCGACGGGCGAATGAGTCCTGCCGCTAGAGAGGAGTCTATGTAAGTGCTCCTGGGCTTCCCGTTCCGGTTGTGAAATGTGGTAAAGTCTGGAGTCCGGTAATGGAGCCCCTGGCTGCAAGTCAATAGCACAGTCATACGGTCGGTGGGGCGGCAGGGATTGGGCGTTGTCCTTGCTGAACACCTCCCGCAGGTCGTGGTAGCAATGTGGCACGCCTTTGAGGCAGATGGCCTCGGGCGGGCCACCGCGGGAGGGGTTACGCCCTGCCGTAGCCGACCGCAGGCAGTTAGCGTAGCAGTAGGGGCTCCAGCCCTGAATGGTGGGGCCCTCCCAAGAAATGGATGGGTCATGGGCCTTGAGCCAGGGGAGACCCAAGACCAATGGCGCGTTCCGGGAGGGCATAACAAGAAATTGGCGGTGCTCCACATGGTTGCCTGCCACTCGGAGCTTAAGTGGGGCCGTGAGGTGGGTGACCCGGGCTAATAATCGGCCATCCAGGTCGACGATCTCCTTAGGGGGAAGGAGATCTAAAAGTCGGCAGCCCAGCAGGTCGGCCAGGTGGGGGTCGATAATGCACCCGTCGGCCCCCGAGTCCACTAGTGCCCGCACTCTTTGGGAGCTGGAGGGGCCAAATAGTTCACTCTCCAGCTCCAACCGTGTGACTCGTGTAGTGGACTTAGCCCCCAACGGATTCCGTTTCGGCGGGGACTTACATTGGCCGTGGGTCCTAGGCTGGGGGCCTCGGGTGCGACGAGCCCTCGGGTTGGCGCGGTCGTCCCCCCCCCCTATCACCATCGGTTCAAAGAGTCCCTCCTGGGGCTGCGCGCGGTCGCTGCCGGGTGTGGTCGACCGAGGTCGGCTTCGGGGTACCTTGGGCCGTCGGTCGTTCAGCTCCTTTCGCCGCTCTCGAAGACGATGATCCAAGCCGATGACAATCCCGACGAGGTCGTCGAAGGTGGTGCCGGCGTCGCGGGTAGCCAACTCATCCTTTAGGTCGGAATTCAAGCCGCGACGAAACACCCCCCTCAACGCTCGGTCGCCGTAGCCGCTGCCAGCGGCCTGGATCCGGAAAGCGACGGAGTATTCTGCGGCCGAACGGGCCCCTTGGACGCAGTCGAGGATTCTCCCTTCCGCCTCGACCTCCGTCACTGGATGGTGAAACACCCGGCGTATCTCGGCTACGAAGTCCGGATACGAGGTGCACAGCTCCGGTCGGGACTCTCGTACCGCCAGCACCCATGATTCGGCTTCACCCGCGAGCAGGCTGATGATGAAGGCTACCTTAGCCTCATCGCTAACGTAGGCGTCAGGATGTTGTTCAAACACGAGCGCACACTGCATTAGGAATTGAGCGCAGCGCTCGGTTTCGCCTGCGTAGCGTGAGGGTTGGGG
>NC_142739.1:15632500-15642500 GCF_051943395.1 Hippocampus bargibanti | reverse complement strand
CAAGAGGCGACTAATGCGCAGTTGTGTTATTAGTGTAATTGACATTTCACCCCTATCAGAGAATGAATCAACCAGTCTGAAGAAATGTTTTCTATCGCATATTATTCTAGTCCATATCACATCTACGTCAATATCAGCAGTGCACTGGTACAAAACCGGAGGAGAGATTTACTCTCACTCTGTGAACACCAAACTGAGTTGTTTTCTGACATCTTGTGAAGTTGTCTTAATTCCTGTGAGGGAGAGGAGTGGAAGCGCCATCGTTGCTGAGACCACCGGGCTTTCTATACTTGCAAACCACTGAATATTTAATGCACATGGCTTGCACAAATGCATGGACAGCCTGGTGTTGTCACCCCGGCATATTTTATCACTGATCAAACATTAGTCGGCAGCTGTTGTAAACTTGTAGCTGTCTCGGCAGCAATGGCAGTGACATTTCGTGACACACTGCTGAGAGACTTAGGCCCAGCTGGCTGGGGTACTTACACGCTGCTTTGTGCAAAGTTAAATAAATAATTACTTGTTTCCTTCACCTCAAACAGTGGTCTCGCTCACGGTTACACACACACACACACACACGCACACACACACTAACGCACACGCACACACACACACACACACACACACACACACACACACACACACACACACACACACACACACACACACACAAACACGCACGCACACACACACACACACATGCACGGGTTCCCTTTGGCTATACTATATAAATAAAACTAAATAAATAAATAAACAAATAAATAAATAAATAAATAAATAAATAAATAAATTCACTCTTTTAAACAACATTTCCCAATTGTTATTAATCAAGTGGACAACCAATTAATAATCACATTAATATCCCTCTACTGCCTGAATTATTTTCTACTTAGAATTTTTTTTTTCTGTTCAGGTTTTATGGTCACTGATGGATATAATAACATACTAGTAGCTTCCTTTTTTATTATTTTTCAATAATGTAGAAAATTTGAGCCTAAGAAAATTTGTGCCTAATTTGGCACAATCGTCATGAAAGACCTATATTGAGTGGGTGCCTTTTTTGGAACATATGTCAAGTGCAACTTCAAAGACTAGACTTTTACCCATATGACATATTTTCATTAAAATAATAAAATATTTACATAAAATACATACACAATTTCCATAAAATATTGACATAAAATGTTTACATAAAAATACATAGTTCCTTTACAGCTAAAGAAAACTAGCTAATAACCATGGAATAATGCAAAGCAATTCTTGTGATGATTCAAACAAAGATTTACATTGCATTTTTTTGCTGTAAATATTAGTTTTCACCGAGCATGTGCCATGCTTGCACCTGTTGCAGTTCAATGCAACATATGGAACATGAGCTATGTTGTCAAACCGAATACTGTATCATCGGCGGGAAAAGAACCTCAATGTCTTTTAGCTGCGGTTCAGCTGAACAATCGATTGAGCCTCACTGTGCCACAACACCAGATTTTTCTTGTTGCCAAATGTTGGAGTAAGGGGATAGATGTAAACCAATTATCAAAATACAATTGATGATTGTTTCCTGGTTGGATGTTTTGAGCCAAATGGAGCAACATTTGAGGTCACTTTCAGATCGGGAACCTTGGAGTCACTGACTGGATCTATCGTTCCTGTATATGGAATATACAAAAAAAAAGCCTGATGATTTACCAATCGAGGTATGGAAGTGTCTTGGAGAGGTAGCGGTGGTGTTCCTGACTAGGTTATTCAACAAGATCTTAGATGGTGAACAGATGCCTGAAGAATGGAGACGAAGTGTACTCATGCCCACTTTTAAGAACAAAGGAGATGTGCAGAGTTGTACTAATTGCAGAGGAATAAAGTTCATGACCCATACAATGAAACTCTGGGAAAGAGTAGTTGAAGCTAGACCAGGCATGGGCAAACTACGGCCCGCGGGCCACATACGGCCCGTTAGGCTTTTTAATCCGGCCCGCCGAACCTGCCCAAATTATAGTAAAAACAGCGTCTGAAACTCATGACAAAAAGTCAGCGGACAACAGGGCAGATAACTGAAAAGTTGCCTGCCCCATCTTTCACAACCTGAAGCACCATGAGACAACTAATCACATTAAAAAACATTGTCACAAAGTATAACGTTTTCTTTTAAATCAAGAATGTACCTACTACAAATGCTACCTTGCATAATTTACGGTAAATGTGCATGGCTGTAGATTTTGCTGCAGTAGTCGATTGTCATTGTGGTGCACAATGCAACGTTTGGATTGCTTCCTACGAGCCACTCAGCCCCTTTCATGAGTCTCACGTACACTTTACAGTCACGGTTTAATGTAAATTTACGTTTTGTAGCGTCACATATGTTGTTAGCTTCTTTTGAATCTTTCTTCTGGGCTGAGGATCTGTGCATCTATTTCGGAAAATTATATGCAATTGGGCGACTTTATAACGCTTGCGAAAGTCCGGAAGAAAGAAGCAGGCTTCTGATTGGCTGCCGTGCCGAGTATGCAAATTTCACTGCAGGTTGCCTATGTCTGTGTGCTCGGCGACTGTACACGTGTATTGTTTGCGCGTGAAGGCGAGGGCGTCAGTGAGGAGTTTGTTGAGCGCGCGGTCAGGACAAACCATCTATGATTTGACGGAATTTAACACAAGTAGGCATTATTGAGCTTGAATATTTCGTTGTGGAATAATATGTTTTGAATGTTGAAAGTGATTCCATTTTTCAATAAATGTTGATTTCTTTAACTTTGCCCCTCCAATGAAAACTTATTAAAAACAGACGCAATCTTGATGAATCACAGTGCATATGTTATTTTAATCTATTTCCATTTCCTCCTCCAAGTATCTGCGAAATAGTATGTAAACGCCATATTCCTTGAGACAAATTTATTAACTGATCAGGGATATTTTTCATATTTGAAAGACAGTTAAAAAATTGGGTTCTTACTGTGCTATGAGGTTTGTACAGACTACATTTAAAGGACAACCGGCACCATTTTTTCGTGTTTCCCACTGACATTATAAAAACGTTTTATAGCGTCTATAATACCCAAAACAGGCAGGCTGATATTTTTAGTTAAATGAAAAACACAAATAAAAATGACTTCAAAATGAATCTGGAAATGGCCAGTTTCAGAAGTGGGACCTTTGTTCGTGACGTCACGCCATGACGTCTTGCCTTGCTCGAGAATCAAAACAATGGCTTCAGATTCGGAGAAGATGTTTTCTTGTTACTCATCCAGTTGTGAATATGATTCAAATAGTTCTGAAGAGGAAAGCATAAATGTTTGCAATTGATTCAAGGAGTCCTCCCATATCAATTCGAGCCGCCAATGACAGCAATGTAGCACCCAGAAAATGCAGAAGATTGCGCCCAAGCTCCGTTGGAAATGGGCTGATTTGTCAGCTGGGAATTTGTGTCAGCGAATATCAAATAGTTGTCTTGGTGCAACACACAACGATTCACCATGGCGTTATTTATGTGTTGTGTTTTCCTTCTAATTTCGCCATCAACACGAAGTTTTCAGACCAAACAAAGTACCCAAAATGCATTGTGTGTCGCTTTCTCGGTCAGGGGCGGACGTTTACGTGGACGTTGCGGCTCGTCGAGTGACGCAATTCAAACGCGACGATGCTTGCGCTAACGTGGACGTAGTATTGCCAGGCACAGGGTGGAAATGAGACGGGTCCGATGTACCTGCGGGATCCGATGGTTGGCCGATTCATTCTGTCACGGTTTTGCGAGGTGGTGATGGCGGGTTCGGATCCCAAAAAGCAGGCAGGAGGGAGCAGGAGCTTGTTTGACAAATTGTATTAAAATAAAGTCAGCAGGAACAAAATGTAAAACATCAAAATGATCTGAATGGAAAAAATACAAAGTAGCAAAAGAAAACCAAGTGTAAAAGTCCGCCAAGGTTAAACAAACACGTACACAATGCATGCTGCAAACAAGCAGCAAACAAACAATGAATCGGCACTGGATGATCGTGCCAGGTGTCCTTTAAGTGTCATTGATTATAACGACCAGCACCTGCGAGGCTGCCGACAGGGCTGACGTCGCTACCCCCTGTTCGCCAATCTGATCGGGACGACCAGCACCTGTGCAGGTGCAGGCGGGGCCGACAGCGCCCCCGTTGGTCGCCAACCAGATCATGACAGGTGGTGTTCCTGACTAGGTTATTCAACAAGATCTTAGATGGTGAACAGAGGCCTGAAGAATGGAGACGAAGTGTACTCATGCCCACTTTTAAGAACAAAGGAGATGTGCAGAGTTGTACTAATTGCAGAGGAATAAAGTTCATGACCCATACAATGAAACTCTGGGAAAGAGTAGTTGAAGCTAGACCAGGCATGGGCAAACTACGGCCCGCGGGCCACATACGGCCCGTTAGGCTTTTTAATCCGGCCCGCCGAACCTGCCCAAATTATAGTAAAAACAGCGTCTGAAACTCATGACAAAAAGTCAGCGGACAACAGGGCAGATAACTGAAAAGTTGCCTGCCCCATCTTTCACAACCTGAAGCACCATGAGACAACTAATCACATTAAAAAACATTGTCACAAAGTATAACGTTTTCTTTGTGAATATGATTCAAATAGTTCTGAAGAGGAAAGCATAAATGTTTGCAATTGATTCAAGGAGTCCTCCCATATCAATTCGAGCCGCCAATGACAGCAATGTAGCACCCAGAAAATGCAGAAGATTGCGCCCAAGCTCCGTTGGAAATGGGCTGATTTGTCAGCTGGGAATTTGTGTCAGCGAATATCAAATAGTTGTCTTGGTGCAACACACAACGATTCACCATGGCGTTATTTATGTGTTGTGTTTTCCTTCTAATTTCGCCATCAACACGAAGTTTTCAGACCAAACAAAGTACCCAAAATGCATTGTGTGTCGCTTTCTCGGTCAGGGGCGGTCCAAATGTGACGTCACATGGGGATCGTCATCAACTCGAAAACAAGACTTAGTGAATATTCAGCGCAAGTCTTAGAACGTAAACTATAGCTATATGCTGTGGAATCTTTGTAAAATACGCTCAGTCAAAGTCATTTGAAGTGATTTTATAAATGATGGACATAACTTGTCGGAAGGCGTCGGTTGTCCTTTAATGCTTTAGGCTTAGTATTTCCGGCCCAAACACTCCCTCTAAATGCTCCTGGCCCGGCCCCTCTGTCAAATTTTAGAACCCAATGCGGCCCGCGAGTCAAAAAGTTTGCCCACCCCTGAGCTAGACTAAGAGCAGAAGTGAACATTTGTGAGCAGCAGTATGGCTTCATTCCAAAAAAAGAGTACGACAGATGCAGTGTTTGCTTTAAGAATGCTGATAGAGAAGTACAGAGAAGGTCAGAAGGAATTGCATTGTGTCTTTGTAGATCTGGAGAAAGCGTATGACAGGGTGCCCAGAGAAGAGCTGTGGCATTGAATGAGGAAGTCTGGAGTGAAGGAAAAGTATGTCAGAGCAGTGCAAGACATGTATCATGACTGTAAGACAGTTGTGAGGTGTGCTGTCGGTATGACTGAGGAATTCAAGGTGGAGGTGGGACTCCACCAGGGGTCAGCTCTGAGCCCCTTCTTGTTTGCTATGTTGATGGATAGGCTGACAGACAATGTTAGACAAGAATCTCCTTGGAGCATGATGTTTGCAGATGACATTGTGATCTGTAGCGAGAACGGGGAACAGGTGGCGGAGAAACTAGAGATGTGGAGATATGCCCTGGAAAGGAGAGGAATGAAGATCAGTCGCAGCAAGACGGAATCGATGAGAAGGTTTCTTCAACCGTCATCTGTACAAATTTGTACAGATGACGGCTGAAGAAACCTTCTCATCGATGGACCACTCCTGTACGACTGAGAGCTTACACAGAAGCAAGACGGAATATATGTGTGTGAATGAGAAGGATCCAAGTGCAAGAGTGATGCTACAGGGGGAAGAGATAAAGAAGGTGGAGGATTTTAAGTACTTGGGGTCAACTGTTCAGAGCAATGGAGAGTGTGGAAAAGAGGTGAAGAAGCGTGTCCAGGCAGGCTGGAGCGGCTGGAGAAAAATGTCAGGTGTGATGTGTGATAGAAGGGTTTCAGCTAGGATGAAAGGAAAAGTGTATAAAACCGAGGTGAGACCAGCCATGATGTTTGGACTGGAGACAGTGCCACTGAAGAAAAGACAGGAATCACAACTGGAGGTAGCAGAGCTGATGATGTTGAGGTTTTCTTTGGGAGTGACCAGCTTGGATAGGATCAGGAATGAGTACATTAGAGGGACAACTCATATTCGATGCTTTGGAGAGAAAGTCAGAGAGGCCAGACTGACATGGTTTGGACATGTCCAGAGGAGAGAGAGTGACTATATTGGGAGAAGGATGCTGAGTCTTGAACTGCCAGGCAGGAGACCGAGAGGAAGGCCGAAGAGGAGGTTCATGGATTTGGTCAAAGAGGACATGAAGGTAGCTGGTGTGAGAGAAGAGGATGCACAAAACCGGGATAGATGGGGGACATTGATTCGCTGTGGCGACCCCTGAGGGCAAAAGCCGAAAGGAAAAGAAGATGTATCAAGGTAAACCTCTTCTGAATAGCTCGTAAAATCGTCACAACATATACTTACGTGATATTTGATTCGTGACGAAAAGTAGAAGGAGCCTTGAAAATGCAGGAGCGCACGTTGTGTTGCACAAGAAGGAGATGATGTCACTGACGCTCTTAAAGGCAAAGCTGCACATAACCTGTGTTAAAGGGACACTTGTGCTGCATCAGTTCCAATCGAAACTTGAACTGCTACCTTTAATTTTTTCGATCTACAAGCACTTATCTTTAGTGTACCAAATATGACCCAATCGTCTGTAAAGGGTTAAAGAGCAGGGGTCCCCAAACTTTTTTCCTCTGAGGGCCACATAACTTTTCCCTTCTGTGATGGGGGGCGGTGTCAGTTTGTAACAGAAAAAGTGTGAGGATCGTAGGGGAGCTTAAAAAATGTCTTTTCCAGAACGCCACACATAACCAAATCACCCTTTCCAGGTTCTTTAGAGAAAAAACGTCAGGAAAAAAATAATATAATAACACCATTAATGAAATAAATAATAACTAAATAACCATCTCTGAGTTCTTCACATAAAAAATCAGGATATAACATTATTTATAAAATAAATAATAACTAAATAACTCTCTCAGGGTTCTTCATAGAAAAACAGGAAATACATAACACTATTTATGAAATAAATCATAGCTAAATAACTCTCTGTGTTCTTCATAGAAAAAAAAACCATGGAACATTAACTTTCTGTTTTGCCATGCACAATCTTAACAGACAAAAGTTCAGCTCAGTTGTCAGAGCAGAATCTAGGTTCCAGTAGGCTTGTAGACACCGCTGTTTGCATCTCTCTCTCATCAACTTCCCTGTGAAAACCTCAAAGGAAGCAGGTTTGAGAAAGTGAACTAAGTGATACAGCTCCTACACAGCACAATACATTTCACTACCAGTATGGCTGTAAAGATGGACTTTATCCCAGTAGATTTTGTTATGATTATATTTGTTTATGGTCAGAATGACTCATTCAAGTCAGAAAAGTGAGCTTACCTATGTATGTTCATCAGTGTGAACTGTGGGTCTGCATCTGGCTGGTGAGAAGCCATTCTAAAGCACTGACGCAAACATTCTTCTGTCAATCTTTATCTCATCGGAGATTTCAGCAGCTTCATGCGAGAAAAGCTTTTCTCGCAGATATACGTGCTGCCAAAAACTGTGGACATTTTCATTGTGTTTTTTTTATGTTTGGATATGTGTTGTTTGTATGCCAAGGTAAAATTTTCATAAATGTAACGTTCGTAAACCGCAAAGTTCATAATGCCTTACAAATTAAATTGGTTCCCAGACAGAGTGTGTAAGGTGAAAAGTGTGTATCCCAAAGATTAATTTCCCATAGGAAAACATTAAAATGAGAATAATCCGTTCCCAAGTCCCCATAAAACATAATTTTCTACTTTCTAATTTTCTAAGCCTTAAAACTACACAACCTATACCTTATGTTTATGCATAATAAATGTGCTATGATATTATAATTAAAGAAATAAATTGTACTGAATAATCATGTCGTTTTATTTACCTTTGTGATGGTCGTTGATGGCTTGATGGAATGGAGTGGCGGGTTTCATCAGCATTAAACACTTGATGAGGAATATTGGCTTCTTCCACCATCTTGAGGAATGATCCCTTGTCGGTGCTTTCTCTGTGATAATTGTATGTAGTCAATTGTGATCTGTTTAGCTGGGTTGATAGCTTTTTGCATCAAGTGTACAGATGGCTTGTGCGGGTTGTTTGTGGAGCCTGATTGATGGGATATTTTAAAGGACAACCGACATCACTTTTTTGTTTCCTAACTGGCATCAGAAAAAGGTTTTATAGCATCTAAAATACCCAAAACACGCAGTATGATATTTTTTAGTCAAATGCAAAACACCAATAAAAATGACTTAAAGTGTGCTGAAACTGCAAAAAAAATCGAAACCGGAAGTGGCCAGTTTCAGAAGGTCCCACCCCCTTGTTCGTGGTGTCACGCCAAGACATCTTGCCTTGCTTTCTTGTTACTCATCCAGTTATGAATATGATTCAAATAGTTCTGAAAAGGATATACATTTTTGCAATCGATTAAAGAATTTATTCAGTGTAATTTTGAGGCATGGGGGGGGGGGATGTTGCACCCAAAAAAGGCAGAAGATGGCGACAAAGCTCCGTGTGGAAATGGGCTTGACATTTTTGTCACAACACACAAGGATTCACCATAGCGTTATTTATGTGTTTTCCTTCTAATTTCGCCATCAACACGGATCAACACGAAGTTTTCAGACCAAACAAAGTACCGCAAAATGCATTGATCAAAGGACTGCTACAGTGTGTCCTTTCTCAGTCAGGGGCATTCCTTCAGTGACGTGACGTGAGGACTTGTCACCAACTCAAAAACAAGACTTCCGGAATATTCAGTGCAAGTCTTAAAACGTAAAATATAGCTATATGTGATGTAAAATACGCTCAGTAGAAGTCATTTGAAGCAATTTTACAAATTATGGACACAACTTGTCCGGTGGCGTTGGTTGTCCTTTAACCTTCCAGTCTACACTTTGCTTTTGAACTATCAAAGTTGAAATGAGTCCAAATTTCACTGTTTTCTCTTCATTTTCTCACCATTTCACTTTTGTTTTGTTTTTTCACTTTTGTTTTTTCGTTTCAAGCTCTGTCGTCTCCCTGTCGTGTGTGTGTGTGTTTTCTCACTCTCTCTCTGTCATCTGCCTGTCTCATAATGTTTACCCCCACTCATTATTTACACATTACTCATTGTGGCAGCTCCGTGTGTATACCGAAAAACAGTTTGTATGCCAAGGTAATATTTTCATAAATGTAACGTTCGTAAACCGAAAAGTTCATAAGCCAAGGGGTTCATAAACCGAGGTATGGCTGTAGACATAAACACATGCTTTATGCTTAGTTGCATGTGGGCATATCGTTGGGCGCAAAGGCAACTGAGACCATTCAAAGGAAACTGATCAATATTTCACTGGCACATTTATTATGTAAATTCTTCAATTGAATATTCATTAATTGCTTAACAGCCTGCATGTGTCTCCAAGTATCAATGTAATGGTTGTATGGCTCACTAGTGGGCATTACATTTTGGCTGACACAAACTATTTTTTTTTCTATCTTAGCTCATGACGGGCACACACAAAGGAAGACACGGGCAGCAATGCCACGGCAATGATTGATGACCCAGTATCTAATTAGTTGAGATCCAATAACATATGCCACTGAAAAAAAAATATGTGACTGTAAAGTGTCCTTGGGAGTTTCTGAAAGGCGCTTATAAATGAAATGTATTATTATATGCAGAGTGTCGGACAAACAGACTGAAGTCAATTGTCAGGGGATTGATTGATGACTCTCCCAAAACGTCTTTTGTTTGCTCTAATGTCTGATGCTTGTTAGAACCACGAAAGCTCGCTCAGACAATGCAG
>NC_142739.1:15617500-15625000 GCF_051943395.1 Hippocampus bargibanti | reverse complement strand
TCTTTCATCTGGAACTGCTTTATATAACAAAGAGGGTACAGAAAGTGCTTAAGAATGAATGTCTCTCTGTGTCTTTGTTTTGTCATGTTATTTGTTATTTAGTTTTTTTGACTTCAAGACGGCGCCGCGACAGTGGCTGCCTTTCAAGCAGCTCCTATGTTTTGCTTTTCTACTTTCATTTCTTTCATAACTTTGCTGCTGTGAAATGTAAATTTCTCCACTGCGAGACTAATAAAGGCAAAAATCCAATCCAATCCAATCTAATTCTTCAGCACTTGCTGTACCCTCTTTGAGATGATATGAAGCAGTTCTAGATGAAAGAGGAGAGGATCAAAGCATCCATGTCAGCAGTGGATCAGGAACGTCATGGTGGAATTTGTACGTCTACTACAAGCTAAGAAAGGAAAACATATAGACAAACAGATGTATTTTAGATTATACCCGGGAGAGGCCACGCCATGTATCTATGGCCTGCCAAAAATACATAAAGAAGGGTTCCCCCTCAGACCCATTGTTTGTAGCATTGACTCCTCTACATACAATGTTGCCAAATATTTAAAAACTATTTTAGCTCCCTTGGTTGGTAACACAGAATATCACGTAGAGAACTCCACAGGGTTTGTAGAGAGGATCAAAGACCTCATATTGGAACCTGAGGAAACTTTGGCATCATACGATGTGACTTCTCTCTTTACATCTGTCCCAACCCCAGCAGCAGTCTCAGTGGTGAGGACGAGGCTGCTGGCGGATGTTTCTCTGCATGAAAGAACCAAACTTAAACCGGATCACATCTGCCAATTATTAGAAATCTGCCTTAATACTACGTATTTTCAATTTCGGGAAAAATTTTATAAACAAATTCATGGTTGTGCTATGGGCTCACCAGTTTCACCCATAGTGGCTAATCTTTACATGGAAGAGATGGAGAAACAGGCCCTCACATCCTTCCCGGGGACAAAACCTAGACACTGGTTTAGATATGTGGACGATACTTTTGTCATAATTAAGAAACAAGAAATTCAATCCTTCACAGATCACCTCAACTCTGTAGACTTCAACATTAAATTTACTCGTGAGGACATTCAAGAGAACCAACTAGCCTTCTTGGATTGTAAAGTAATTATAAAAGAGGACAGAGCGCTAAAAACAGAAGTCTTTAGGAAGGCTACGCACACTGACCAATACTTACTTTTTGACTCTAACCACCCTTTACAACATAAACTAGGAGTTATCAGAACCCTCCAGCATAGGGCTAAACTAATACCAACTAGCACTGAAGGTAGAGAAAAGGAGTCAAAACATATCAGGAGAGCACTCACTAACTGTGGGTACCCTCAGTGGTCATTCAAGAAATGTCAGAAAGAAAGAATAGCGAACGAAACCAATAATTCTCAAGATTCAAAAAGGAGAGGAGTAGCAGTACCGTACATTGCAGGAGTTTCTGAAAAATTACAAAGAGTCCTTTGGCAACATAAAATTCCTACTTATTTCAAACCGATAAACACGTTAAGGCAAAAAATAGTGCATCCAAAAGATAGGCTACCAAATGAAAAACAAAGTAATGTAGTTTATTCCATGCATTGTAAGAATGAAAATTGTAAAGAGCAGTACATTGGGGAGACTCAACAAATTCTCAAAAAAAGACTTTATCAACATCGCAGGGATAATACTAGTGGGCCTCAATCGGCAGTACATTTGCACCTAAAAGCTAGCAACCACTCATTTGACGACAATGAGGTTAAAATCTTGGCGAAAGAACATAGATGGTTTGAAAGGGGGGTTAAAGAAGCGATTCTTATAAAACAACAAAATCCTTCATTAAACCGGTCTGGTGGGGTGAGGTTCAATTTGGATCGTTCATACAATAGCCTGCTTAGGCAAAACAGGTTAGGCAACTTTCGCAATGCTGATGAGGGTCGTTATGCTGATGAGGTGATTCCGGGGGGAGTGGGGGTAATAGGCCAGTCGTTAGTCAGGAATGTAGGAACAATCAGTGGAGCCACAGGGAGGGGTCCCCTGCCCCCCCAACCTGAGAGTAGGGACCTATCATAGCTGTGTCCGGCGCCACCATATCTGGACATTAGGGATATATAAATGGGGCCGATACGACCAGTCAGACTTTAGTTCGCTGACGAAGCCTCTTGGATAGGAGGCGAAACGTCCGAAACCTTCACTTTTGTACAGATGACGGCTGAAGAAACCTTCTCATCGATACAAGCTAAATGTTGAAAGCAAACACAAAGCTGTAGCATCCATTAAAGAAAAGACATTGTCTCACATCTCCTGTCCCACATAAATCCGCTTCAATTTCAAGCCGCGACAGTTCCACATAGGCATCGGCGCCCTGCGCTGACGCTGCTTTCTTCTTATCGCGGGCTCCTCAAGCCATGCATCCATCCAACCGCAGACTGTCCAACAGCATCGACCTTTCCGCTGAACTCAGCAGGGCTGTGAAGATGCTGCCCAGGCGCCCAGGTGCAAAAAAGCACAATGGCCCCAGAGCTGTCCAGCGATGACAGTCGAATGGCACCGACATTCCTCCCTTTCAAAAACAGTACTGGCATATTCATGCTGCCGAAATGCGCAACCGCTCAGCACAGTCTGCTCATTGATGATTGTCTTGGCCAAAAATGCTGAAAAACAATCTGTATCCATGATCATGATCTGTTAGTTTTTTATATTTGTTTTTGTTACATGTTTTGTCGTGTTTTGTTGTGGTTCATGTCTTGTCTTTGTCATTTAACTGAATGTTTACATTGGTGCTTGTCCCTTCTGTCCACCAATCATCTCCCTTGGCCACTTCTTTCCTGGTTGTTTTGTAAATTTGTTTGTATTTACTTTCCTGCTTTTTTTAAGTCGTCATCAGCTCATTATTTCTGTAACAGTTAACGTTTCTGATAGTGGTGAATGTTGCATCCCAGTGTTTTTTGGGGAGTGTTTGCAATTGTATGTTGGTGCACTTCAGTGACGTGCGGTGAGGTTCATGGGTGGTGAGGCACTGACGTCATCACAGTCAGATTTACAAACATATGAACTCCACAGAGTAGCTTATTCACCATTTGATTGCAACAATAAATGTGTTTTATTTTTAAAATAATAATAATAATAATAATAATAATAATAATAATAATAATACATGTTATTTATAAGCGCCTTTCAAAATTCTAAAGGTCACTTTACAGTCACAGAATGTCATGTCAGCATTCTTTATATACTGTATACAAACTTTGGCATTAAAAAAAAAAAAAAAAACATGTTATTATTGTGTGACCTTTTCTTATAAATGAAGTCCAAGTCTCTCTGTCTCAATGGAGATCACTGCCAGTGAAGAAAGTCGTCCCTGATCAGTCCTGTTCCGACTGTATGTTTTCAGTCTTTTGAGTGCTGAGAATGAGCGCTCCACTGATGCTGGAGTAGCTGGAACAATGAGCACGGAATGGAGCAACTTTGTCGCCTCAGGAATAGTTTCAATGAGATCCTTCTTGGCCAAAAAGCTTAGAAGCTGTCCAGGAGATTTACATTCTTCCCTCACCGTTTGTGAGCTGTACAGTCCTGTGTCGGTCTTCCTTTAATTATATCTCCTGCTTCGATTGAAAGTCCAGTTTAGAAAATTATTTCAATTTTGATATGTAATCCACCATTCTGAAAATAAGGCCAAGCAACACGAAAAAATGACTGAATGGTTGCACTTAACTTGCTAACTGTTTACTGTAGCTTGCTGTCACTAATTCTATTATTCTGCAGGCGAGGAGTCGCAAGAAGAATCTCTAATCACCAGCGCCGCCTCTCATGAGGCAGGAGAACTGTGTGCCTCACCTATGCTCACAGTTTTGATAAAAATAAAATAAAATAAAATAAAATAAACACTGTAGTACAGTGTTTATAATGTACAGTGACTGTACATTATATACACCAGCTAAACTGTAGAAATTTAATTCATATACTAGAAGCTCTTGAGTACTAATAGCAATATGCAGAGGGACAGCAATGCGGTCTCACTGCAGAGCAAGCCAGCACAGTTAGCATAGTGATTGCGCAATCCATGGTGAGGCTCGGCCGGCTGCTGCCTCACCTCTCGTCTCCACTTAGTATATTTGAACGGTAAATGTGAAAATTCTGCGATTGCTGGAAAAAAATGGTGAAGTTAAATGGAAAAGAACGTTAAAGTACAAATCACTAAATAAATATAACTGATTATTTTTTTTTGTCATTTGATATTCCCATGATGACAGGTGAGGCACAGCCTCACCTGCCTCCCCTGACTGCACGTCTCATCTGCACGTGTAATACCCACTTATTACCCACAATATTTCTACTACTGTAACCATTATTCCACACTACACAGTACTCACTGTGCACAACGTAATCAGTCTTTATGGTGGGAATGGAGGGCTAAGGTATTCCCTCCTGGATGCCTGGGGGCAATAAAACGTGCCACTTTGAGTCGTTCAGATCTTTATACCCGAGCCGAGTCTACTCTCTTCTTCAGTGCAAATGCGTTTTTAGTTCACTCTCTTATAATCTGAGCAAGATAGGTCTCTCCTCACAGCTGCAAGCAGTATAACTCTTCCTCGCTTTGCGTTATCTCCATGTTCCAACAAGTCAGCACGAATAGGAAAAACTGTTATCTCAGGGCTCACAAAAGAGCCAGCTGTCGACATTCAAGATGTCCTATACATGATGTATTGATCAATCCAAAGGGACTAATAGTGTCGTGGTGAATAGAGGAGAGCATGGTAATATCTGCAGAGTTCATGTAAACCGCAAAGTGCAAATGAAGCACTTAACTGACACAAATAGTGCTGTCCAGTGAATTATAACTTGACCCTACATGGCCCAATAAAGACAAGGGGTTGTTGCTGGGCCTTCTACCTAATTACTTGTGACAAACGGAGCAGTCTAAAGCGACATATACATTGTTTTCCTCACCATCCATGGCTGCGCAATTTCAGGCCACTGTTGACAAGATAGGCCGGGGTTGTGAGACATCACAGGGAAAAGACAGCCTTGACAGAATTTGAAGACCCTATGAGAATGCGACGGACTGGGAGGGAACCAACTGGAATCTGTGGTAAACTACCATCAAAAATGTTTTCTGAGGTCTGAGGTCTGGGACAAGGACATGTATTAAGTAAATGTAATTAACACAACCTCAGTTGCCTAACCTGTGATTAATAGAAATGGCGGATTTTGCATTTGTAAATGCCATGTCCGAAAGGCAAGTGGAAACGATAACATGTACCTCTGACAGCAGAGAGGCACACAGAGAAACTTTCTGACCATTCTTTCTTTCTTCCTGTATTTTTAATACCTAAAACAAAAATGATCGTACCATATTTGTACTCAGCAATGCAATTTTTGAGCTTTGAATGCATTAAGAGCTCACTTGGAACTCGTGATGAGATAGACTCTTGATAAAACAACTCTGACGGCAACATGCAATTTGTGAAAAGTCCCAAACAATGACACAGGGAATAGTATATTTTTTTATAGGAAAACATGCTGTAATTCGTAATGCTAGGCTACATATCACATATTACAATTTGTCATATTTGTAAGATGTATTTTATCTGTATCAATACAGTGATGTGCACTGTGGTCAGAACTGATGAAGCAAACACATTGGACCACATGTCACACCTCTGTCAATCCCACAGCATTTTTTTACCCATTACCATTACTATCCAATACATCTTAATCTGCTTGTCTTCACAAGCAATGCTAAATTACAAGGCCTCCTCTTAATATGTTCCAGCAACATTACAGCAGGGAAGACATTTTGTATCTTTCCAGGCAGTCTTTCCGCAATATGTTTAGATGTGAGGGGGTGGGTCTGTAGGCATCTGATAGGCTACAGCTTAGTTGGTTAGACAATGGGGGCCTCTGGAGTAATGTGTGATTTTCTTTTCCTTTCAGCAGCCCCTCGAGTAATGGTGTGTGATTTCCCCCTTTTTTCCCCTTAATGTAAAGCACTTGAGGCAAAGCCCACCTACAGCTTGACGTGGGAAAACGCCTACTTTTAATCCCCTGCCATTCACCGGAAAAGAAAGCTAACAAAGATGACTTTTGACAACGCAGGAAATTAAACCAGAGCTGCCAGACATTTCCATGAAGTGAGGGTGGGGTGCGGAACAGAGAGGGAAGCCTACACAGTCAGTTCTCTTCGTGCTTACACCTTTCACTTTCACACACACACACACACACACACACACACACACACACACACACACACACACACACACACACACACACACACACACACACACACACACACACACACATACACACACACGCACACACAGACACGCACACACGCATTAACACACACACACACACACACACACACACACACACACACACACACACACACACACACATGCACACATACGCACAAGGTTCAGTTTGGAATTCCTAGTTCATCTTGTGCAGCTCAACAAGAACTTTTGCTGATACATAAAAAGAAGATGAAAAAAAGAAGATGGTGAGGCTAAGGAGTAAGGAGGATAGGGAAGGAGACCGGGATAAAACCCATTTAACCGGATTAAATACACAACTAGTTCTCATATCAGAAGGCTCACTTTGCTGATCTGGTGAACACTTCGGTCAAAGAACCTGTTTCCTTTCCTTCAACTTCACCTAAACTCTATTTGTCCTGCTTCAATAGGTTGGAAGAATTAGTGGCACTCTTGAGAGTCACTCCATTATGTCATTTTGCGCGTTCGCCTGGGGCACCAATGTTTTTTTTTTTTTTTTTTTTTTTTCAATATTTGAATTTTAGGGTGGAGGAGAAGATGAAATGGTCCTGTAGTTCAAGAGGAACAATAGTGGCCCTGCAAAATCACATCTTGCTTGGGGGTGGTGGTTTGTGAAAAATGTTGTTCTGGGGCCCCTTGCATCTTGAATAGATTTGTTAAAAACCCCTATGGTCGCTTTATGCTAAATAGAGAACAAGGATGAGGGAGAGGGCAAAGGCATGCCCAAAACAGAACATCACTACATTGAGCTTTGATGCCTGTTTTTTAAAGGGGGAATGCCCACTGAAATACAAATCTTTCTCCCCCTCTCATCACTTTCTTGTTCCATATATCCTCCTCCTTCAGTTCCTTGCTTACCCTTTTCTTCTTTTTCTGCCATGCAAAGATAATCAGGTTTATGTAAAGTATGTGTGTTCTTTTGACAGTCGGCAATACCTCATTAATTCAATCACACCAAGCACCATTGTTCCCAAAGTGTTTGAAATGCGTAACAGTGACAGGGGCCTTTTTTAATCCTGTCAATCACTGTTAACATTTTTCAAGCTGTTGCCATGGTTGAGGCCAGAGTTCATGAAAACAGTGAATACGGGCTAACAAAACAAGAATAAAGACTTATTTAAGATTGGGGGTTTCAAAAGGACATATAGCATGCACAAAAACACGAGAGGCATGTAGACAACTCTGTACACTACTTGGTGGCTGAAAGGGTGTAGGAGAAAAAAAGCATTTGGAAAACAAACGTACC